>NW_027076103.1:0-110000 GCF_963932015.1 Anas acuta
GGCTTTTATTGCATTTTCTGGGGCCCGAGTTTTCAGTCGACTGCCAGGCGGGCCAGGGCTATATTTAGGGTTGCTGTGAAAGAGTGAACCCGGAGGGTCCAGTTGCATGTGGGGCTGCGTAAAGGCTCCCCTGGGGAGTTCAGATGTACCCAAAGCCTTCCTCTGGGGGCACTTTTGGATGGGTGAATGGGGCTTGAAACGCATTTTCTGGAGCCCGAGTTTTCAGTCTTCTGCCATGGTGGCTAGGGGTATATTTAGGGTTGCTCGTAAACAGTGAACAAGGAGGGTCCAGTTGCATGTGGGGCTGCGTAAAGGCTCCCCTGGGGAGTTCACTTGTACCCAAAGCCTTCCTCTGGGTGCACTTTTGGATGGTCCAAGGGAAATCGCAATGCGTTTTCTGAGGCCCGCTTTTTCAGTCTTCTCCCATTACGCCGAGGGCTATATTTAGGGTTGCTGTGAAAGAGTGAACCCGGAGGGTCCAGTTGCATGTGGGGCTACGTAAAGGCTCCCCTGGGGAGTTCACTTGTACCCAAAGCCTTCCTCTGGGGGCACTTTTGGATGGGCGAATTAGGCTTTTAATGCATTTTCTGTGGCCCGACTTTTCAGTCGACTGCCAGGTGGGCCAGGGCTATACTTAGGGTTGCTGTGAAAGAGTGAACCCGGAGGGTCCAGTTGCATGTGGGGCTACGTAAAGGCTCCCCTGGGGAGTTCACTTGTACCCAAATCCTTCCTCTGGGGGCACTTCTGGATGGTCGAATGGGGCTTGTAGCACGTTTTCTGTGGCCCGAGTTTTCAGTCTTCTGCCATGCTGGCTAGGGTTATATTTAGGGTTGCTGTAAAGAGCGAACACGGAGGGTCCAGTTGCATGTGGGGCTGCATAAAGGCTCCCCTGGGGAGTTCAGATGAACCCAAAGCGTTCCTCTGGGGAGACTTTTGGATGGGCGAATGGGGCTCGTAACACATTTTCTCTGGCCCGAGCTTTCAGTCGACTGCCAGGCGTGCTAGGGCTGTATTTAGGCTTGCGGTGAAAGAGTGAACCCGGAGGGTCCAGTTGCATGTGGGGCTGCATAAAGGCTCCCCTGGGGAGTTCAGATGTACCCAAAGCCTTCCTCTGGGGGCTCTTCTGAATGGGCGAAAGGGGCTTGAAACGCTTTTTCTGTGGCCCGAGCTTTCAGTCGACTGCCAGGCTAGCCAGGGATATATTTAGGCTTGCGGTGAAAGAGTGAACCCGGAGGGTCCAGTTGCATGTGGGGCTGCATAAAGGCTCCCCTGGGGAGTTCAGATGTACCCAAAGCCTTCCTTTGGGGGCACTTCTGGATGGGTGAATGGGGCTCGTAACACATTTTCTGTGGCCCGAGCTTTCAGTCGACTGCCAGGCGTGCTAGGGCTATATTTAGGCTTGCGGTGAAAGAGTGAACCCGGAGGGTCCAGTTGCATGTGGGGCTGCATAAAGGCTCCCCTGGGGAGTTCAGTTGTACCCAAAACCTTCCTTTGGGGGCACTTCTGGATGGGTGAATGGGGCTTGAAAAGCATTTTCTGGAGCCCGAGTTTTCAGTCTTCTGCCATGGTGGCTAGGGGTATATATAGGGTTGCTCGTAAACAGTGAACCCGGAGGGTCCAGTTGCATGTGGGGCTGCGTAAAGGCTCCCCTGGGGAGTTCACTTGTACCCAAAGCCTTCCTCTGGGGGCACTTTTGGATGGGCGAATTAGGCTTTTAACGCATTTTCTGGGGCCCGAGTTTTCAGTCGACTGCCAGGCGGGCCAGGGCTATATTTAGGGTTGCTGTGAAATAGTGAACCCGGAGGGTCCAGTTGCATGTGGGGCTGCGTAAAGGCTCCCCTGGGAAGTTCAGATGTACCCAAAGCCTTCCTCTGGGGGCACTTTTGGATGGGTGAATGGGGCTTGAAACGCATTTTCTGGAGCCCGAGTTTTCAGTCTTCTGCCATGGTGGCTAGGGGTATATTTAGGGTTGCTCGTAAACAGTGAACAAGGAGGGTCCAGTTGCATGTGGGGCTGCGTAAAGGCTCCCCTGGGGAGTTCACTTGTACCCAAAGCCTTCCTCTGGGGGCACTTTTGGATGGGCGAATTAGGCTTTTAACGCATTTTCTGGGGCCCGAGTTTTCAGTCGACTGCCAGGCGGGCCAGGGCTATATTTAGGGTTGCTGTGAAAGAGTGAACCCGGAGGGTCCAGTTGCATGTGGGGCTGCATAAAGGCTCCCCTGGGGAGTTCACTTGTACCCAAAGCCTTCCTTTGGGGGCACTTCTGGATGGGCGAAAGGGGCTTGAAACGCTTTTTCTGTGGCCCGAGTTTTCAGTCTTCTGCCATGCTGGCTAGGGTTATATTTAGGGTTGCTGTAAAGAGCGAATACGGAGGGTCCAGTTGCATGTGGGGCTGCGTTAAGGCTCCCCTGGGGAGTCCAGTTGTACCCAAAGCCTTCCTTTGGGGGCACTTTTGGATGGTCCAAGGGGAATCGCAATGCATTTTCTGAGGCCCGCTTTTTCAGTCTTCTCCCATTACGCCGAGGGCTATATTTAGGCTTGCGGTGAAAGAGTGAACCCGGAGGGTCCAGTTGCATGTAGGGCTGCATAAAGGCTCCCCTGGGGAGTTCACTTGTACCCAAAGCCTTCCTTTGGGGGCACTTCTGGATGGGCGAAAGGGGCTTGAAACGCTTTTTCTGGAGCCCGAGTTTTCAGTCTTCTGCCATGCTGGCTAGGGTTATATTTAGGGTTGCTGTAAAGAGCGAACACGGAGGGTCCAGTTGCATGTGGGGCTGCATAAAGGCTCCCCTGGGGAGTTCAGATGTACCCAAAGCCTTCCTTTGGGGCCTCTTCTGGATGGGTGAATGGGGCTTGAAACGCTTTTTCTGTGGCCCGAGTTTTCAGTCGACTGCCAGGCTAGCCTGGGCTATATTTAGGGTTGCTGTGAAAGAGTGAACCCGGAGGGTCCAGTTGCATGTGGGGCTGCATAAAGGCTCCCCTGGGGAGTTCACTTGTACCCAAAGCCTTCCTTTGGGGGCACTTCTGGATGGGCGAAAGGGGCTTGAAACGCTTTTTCTGTGGCCCGAGTTTTCAGTCTTCTGCCATGCTGGCTAGGTTTATATTTAGGGTTGCTGTATAGAGCGAACACGGAGGGTCCAGTTGCATGTGGGGCTGCGTAAAGGCTCCCCTGGGGAGTTCAGATGTACCCAAAGCCTTCCTTTGGGGGCACTTCTGGATGGGTGAATGGGGCTTGAAACGCATTTTCTGGAGCCCGAGTTTTCAGTCTTCTGCCATGGTGGCTAGGGGTATATTTAGGGTTGCTCGTAAACAGTGAACAAGGAGGGTCCAGTTGCATGTGGGGCTGCGTAAAGGCTCCCCTGGGGAGTTCACTTGTACCCAAAGCCATCCTCTGGGGGCACTTTTGGATGGGCGAATTAGGCTTTTAACGCATTTTCTGGGGCCCGAGTTTTCAGTCGACTGCCAGGCGGGCCAGGGCTATATTTAGGGTTGCTGTGAAAGAGTGAACCCGGAGGGTCCAGTTGCATGTGGGGCTGCATAAAGGCTCCCCTGGGGAGTTCACTTGTACCCAAAGCCTTCCTTTGGGGCCTCTTCTGGATGGGCGAAAGGGGCTTGAAACGCTTTTTCTGTGGCCCGAGTTTTCAGTTTTCTTCCATGCTGGCTAGTGTTATATTTAGGTTTGATTGTAAACAGCGAACACGGGGGGTCCAGTTGCGTATGGTCCTGCATAAAGGCTCCTCTGGGGAGTTCAGTTGTACCCAAAGCCTTCCTTTGGGGGCACTTCTGAATGGGCGAAAGGGGCTTGTAGCACGATTTCTGGGGCCCGATTTTTCAGTCGTCTGCCATGCGGGCTAGGGTTATATTTAGGGTTGCTGTAAAGAGCGAACCCGGAGGGTCCAGTTGCATGTGGGGCTGCGTTAAGGCTCCCCTGGGGAGTTCAGTTGTACCCAAAGCCTTCCTCTGGGGGCACTTTTGGATGGGCGAATTAGGCTTTTATTGCATTTTCTGGGGCCCGAGTTTTCAGTCGACTGCCAGGCGGGCCAGGGCTATATTTAGGGTTGCTGTGAAAGAGTGAACCCGGAGGGTCCAGTTGCATGTGGGGCTGCGTAAAGGCTCCCCTGGGGAGTTCAGATGTACCCAAAGCCTTCCTCTGGGGGCACTTTTGGATGGGTGAATGGGGCTTGAAACGCATTTTCTGGAGCCCGAGTTTTCAGTCTTCTGCCATGGTGGCTAGGGGTATATTTAGGGTTGCTCGTAAACAGTGAACAAGGAGGGTCCAGTTGCATGTGGGGCTGCGTAAAGGCTCCCCTGGGGAGTTCACTTGTACCCAAAGCCTTCCTCTGGGTGCACTTTTGGATGGTCCAAGGGAAATCGCAATGCGTTTTCTGAGGCCCGCTTTTTCAGTCTTCTCCCATTACGCCGAGGGCTATATTTAGGGTTGCTGTGAAAGAGTGAACCCGGAGGGTCCAGTTGCATGTGGGGCTACGTAAAGGCTCCCCTGGGGAGTTCACTTGTACCCAAAGCCTTCCTCTGGGGGCACTTTTGGATGGGCGAATTAGGCTTTTAATGCATTTTCTGTGGCCCGACTTTTCAGTCGACTGCCAGGTGGGCCAGGGCTATACTTAGGGTTGCTGTGAAAGAGTGAACCCGGAGGGTCCAGTTGCATGTGGGGCTACGTAAAGGCTCCCCTGGGGAGTTCACTTGTACCCAAATCCTTCCTCTGGGGGCACTTCTGGATGGTCGAATGGGGCTTGTAGCACGTTTTCTGTGGCCCGAGTTTTCAGTCTTCTGCCATGCTGGCTAGGGTTATATTTAGGGTTGCTGTAAAGAGCGAACACGGAGGGTCCAGTTGCATGTGGGGCTGCATAAAGGCTCCCCTGGGGAGTTCAGATGAACCCAAAGCGTTCCTCTGGGGAGACTTTTGGATGGGCGAATGGGGCTCGTAACACATTTTCTCTGGCCCGAGCTTTCAGTCGACTGCCAGGCGTGCTAGGGCTGTATTTAGGCTTGCGGTGAAAGAGTGAACCCGGAGGGTCCAGTTGCATGTGGGGCTGCATAAAGGCTCCCCTGGGGAGTTCAGATGTACCCAAAGCCTTCCTCTGGGGGCTCTTCTGAATGGGCGAAAGGGGCTTGAAACGCTTTTTCTGTGGCCCGAGCTTTCAGTCGACTGCCAGGCTAGCCAGGGATATATTTAGGCTTGCGGTGAAAGAGTGAACCCGGAGGGTCCAGTTGCATGTGGGGCTGCATAAAGGCTCCCCTGGGGAGTTCAGATGTACCCAAAGCCTTCCTTTGGGGGCACTTCTGGATGGGTGAATGGGGCTCGTAACACATTTTCTGTGGCCCGAGCTTTCAGTCGACTGCCAGGCGTGCTAGGGCTATATTTAGGCTTGCGGTGAAAGAGTGAACCCGGAGGGTCCAGTTGCATGTGGGGCTGCATAAAGGCTCCCCTGGGGAGTTCAGTTGTACCCAAAACCTTCCTTTGGGGGCACTTCTGGATGGGTGAATGGGGCTTGAAAAGCATTTTCTGGAGCCCGAGTTTTCAGTCTTCTGCCATGGTGGCTAGGGGTATATATAGGGTTGCTCGTAAACAGTGAACCCGGAGGGTCCAGTTGCATGTGGGGCTGCGTAAAGGCTCCCCTGGGGAGTTCACTTGTACCCAAAGCCTTCCTCTGGGGGCACTTTTGGATGGGCGAATTAGGCTTTTAACGCATTTTCTGGGGCCCGAGTTTTCAGTCGACTGCCAGGCGGGCCAGGGCTATATTTAGGGTTGCTGTGAAATAGTGAACCCGGAGGGTCCAGTTGCATGTGGGGCTGCGTAAAGGCTCCCCTGGGAAGTTCAGATGTACCCAAAGCCTTCCTCTGGGGGCACTTTTGGATGGGTGAATGGGGCTTGAAACGCATTTTCTGGAGCCCGAGTTTTCAGTCTTCTGCCATGGTGGCTAGGGGTATATTTAGGGTTGCTCGTAAACAGTGAACAAGGAGGGTCCAGTTGCATGTGGGGCTGCGTAAAGGCTCCCCTGGGGAGTTCACTTGTACCCAAAGCCTTCCTCTGGGGGCACTTTTGGATGGGCGAATTAGGCTTTTAACGCATTTTCTGGGGCCCGAGTTTTCAGTCGACTGCCAGGCGGGCCAGGGCTATATTTAGGGTTGCTGTGAAAGAGTGAACCCGGAGGGTCCAGTTGCATGTGGGGCTGCATAAAGGCTCCCCTGGGGAGTTCAGATGAACCCAAAGCGTTCCTCTGGGGAGACTTTTGGATGGGCGAATGGGGCTCGTAACACATTTTCTCTGGCCCGAGCTTTCAGTCGACTGCCAGGCGTGCTAGGGCTGTATTTAGGCTTGCGGTGAAAGAGTGAACCCGGAGGGTCCAGTTGCATGTGGGGCTGCATAAAGGCTCCCCTGGGGAGTTCAGATGTACCCAAAGCCTTCCTCTGGGGGCTCTTCTGAATGGGCGAAAGGGGCTTGAAACGCTTTTTCTGTGGCCCGAGCTTTCAGTCGACTGCCAGGCTAGCCAGGGATATATTTAGGCTTGCGGTGAAAGAGTGAACCCGGAGGGTCCAGTTGCATGTGGGGCTGCATAAAGGCTCCCCTGGGGAGTTCAGATGTACCCAAAGCCTTCCTTTGGGGGCACTTCTGGATGGGTGAATGGGGCTCGTAACACATTTTCTGTGGCCCGAGCTTTCAGTCGACTGCCAGGCGTGCTAGGGCTATATTTAGGCTTGCGGTGAAAGAGTGAACCCGGAGGGTCCAGTTGCATGTGGGGCTGCATAAAGGCTCCCCTGGGGAGTTCAGTTGTACCCAAAACCTTCCTTTGGGGGCACTTCTGGATGGGTGAATGGGGCTTGAAAAGCATTTTCTGGAGCCCGAGTTTTCAGTCTTCTGCCATGGTGGCTAGGGGTATATATAGGGTTGCTCGTAAACAGTGAACCCGGAGGGTCCAGTTGCATGTGGGGCTGCGTAAAGGCTCCCCTGGGGAGTTCACTTGTACCCAAAGCCTTCCTCTGGGGGCACTTTTGGATGGGCGAATTAGGCTTTTAACGCATTTTCTGGGGCCCGAGTTTTCAGTCGACTGCCAGGCGGGCCAGGGCTATATTTAGGGTTGCTGTGAAATAGTGAACCCGGAGGGTCCAGTTGCATGTGGGGCTGCGTAAAGGCTCCCCTGGGAAGTTCAGATGTACCCAAAGCCTTCCTCTGGGGGCACTTTTGGATGGGTGAATGGGGCTTGAAACGCATTTTCTGGAGCCCGAGTTTTCAGTCTTCTGCCATGGTGGCTAGGGGTATATTTAGGGTTGCTCGTAAACAGTGAACAAGGAGGGTCCAGTTGCATGTGGGGCTGCGTAAAGGCTCCCCTGGGGAGTTCACTTGTACCCAAAGCCTTCCTCTGGGGGCACTTTTGGATGGGCGAATTAGGCTTTTAACGCATTTTCTGGGGCCCGAGTTTTCAGTCGACTGCCAGGCGGGCCAGGGCTATATTTAGGGTTGCTGTGAAAGAGTGAACCCGGAGGGTCCAGTTGCATGTGGGGCTGCATAAAGGCTCCCCTGGGGAGTTCACTTGTACCCAAAGCCTTCCTTTGGGGGCACTTCTGGATGGGCGAAAGGGGCTTGAAACGCTTTTTCTGTGGCCCGAGTTTTCAGTCTTCTGCCATGCTGGCTAGGGTTATATTTAGGGTTGCTGTAAAGAGCGAATACGGAGGGTCCAGTTGCATGTGGGGCTGCGTTAAGGCTCCCCTGGGGAGTCCAGTTGTACCCAAAGCCTTCCTTTGGGGGCACTTTTGGATGGTCCAAGGGGAATCGCAATGCATTTTCTGAGGCCCGCTTTTTCAGTCTTCTCCCATTACGCCGAGGGCTATATTTAGGCTTGCGGTGAAAGAGTGAACCCGGAGGGTCCAGTTGCATGTAGGGCTGCATAAAGGCTCCCCTGGGGAGTTCACTTGTACCCAAAGCCTTCCTTTGGGGGCACTTCTGGATGGGCGAAAGGGGCTTGAAACGCTTTTTCTGGAGCCCGAGTTTTCAGTCTTCTGCCATGCTGGCTAGGGTTATATTTAGGGTTGCTGTAAAGAGCGAACACGGAGGGTCCAGTTGCATGTGGGGCTGCATAAAGGCTCCCCTGGGGAGTTCAGATGTACCCAAAGCCTTCCTTTGGGGCCTCTTCTGGATGGGTGAATGGGGCTTGAAACGCTTTTTCTGTGGCCCGAGTTTTCAGTCGACTGCCAGGCTAGCCTGGGCTATATTTAGGGTTGCTGTGAAAGAGTGAACCCGGAGGGTCCAGTTGCATGTGGGGCTGCATAAAGGCTCCCCTGGGGAGTTCACTTGTACCCAAAGCCTTCCTTTGGGGGCACTTCTGGATGGGCGAAAGGGGCTTGAAACGCTTTTTCTGTGGCCCGAGTTTTCAGTCTTCTGCCATGCTGGCTAGGTTTATATTTAGGGTTGCTGTATAGAGCGAACACGGAGGGTCCAGTTGCATGTGGGGCTGCGTAAAGGCTCCCCTGGGGAGTTCAGATGTACCCAAAGCCTTCCTTTGGGGGCACTTCTGGATGGGTGAATGGGGCTTGAAACGCATTTTCTGGAGCCCGAGTTTTCAGTCTTCTGCCATGGTGGCTAGGGGTATATTTAGGGTTGCTCGTAAACAGTGAACAAGGAGGGTCCAGTTGCATGTGGGGCTGCGTAAAGGCTCCCCTGGGGAGTTCACTTGTACCCAAAGCCATCCTCTGGGGGCACTTTTGGATGGGCGAATTAGGCTTTTAACGCATTTTCTGGGGCCCGAGTTTTCAGTCGACTGCCAGGCGGGCCAGGGCTATATTTAGGGTTGCTGTGAAAGAGTGAACCCGGAGGGTCCAGTTGCATGTGGGGCTGCATAAAGGCTCCCCTGGGGAGTTCACTTGTACCCAAAGCCTTCCTTTGGGGCCTCTTCTGGATGGGCGAAAGGGGCTTGAAACGCTTTTTCTGTGGCCCGAGTTTTCAGTTTTCTTCCATGCTGGCTAGTGTTATATTTAGGTTTGATTGTAAACAGCGAACACGGGGGGTCCAGTTGCGTATGGTCCTGCATAAAGGCTCCTCTGGGGAGTTCAGTTGTACCCAAAGCCTTCCTTTGGGGGCACTTCTGAATGGGCGAAAGGGGCTTGTAGCACGATTTCTGGGGCCCGATTTTTCAGTCGTCTGCCATGCGGGCTAGGGTTATATTTAGGGTTGCTGTAAAGAGCGAACCCGGAGGGTCCAGTTGCATGTGGGGCTGCGTTAAGGCTCCCCTGGGGAGTTCAGTTGTACCCAAAGCCTTCCTCTGGGGGCACTTTTGGATGGGCGAATTAGGCTTTTATTGCATTTTCTGGGGCCCGAGTTTTCAGTCGACTGCCAGGCGGGCCAGGGCTATATTTAGGGTTGCTGTGAAAGAGTGAACCCGGAGGGTCCAGTTGCATGTGGGGCTGCGTAAAGGCTCCCCTGGGGAGTTCAGATGTACCCAAAGCCTTCCTCTGGGGGCACTTTTGGATGGGTGAATGGGGCTTGAAACGCATTTTCTGGAGCCCGAGTTTTCAGTCTTCTGCCATGGTGGCTAGGGGTATATTTAGGGTTGCTCGTAAACAGTGAACAAGGAGGGTCCAGTTGCATGTGGGGCTGCGTAAAGGCTCCCCTGGGGAGTTCACTTGTACCCAAAGCCTTCCTCTGGGGGCACTTTTGGATGGGCGAATTAGGCTTTTAACGCATTTTCTGGGGCCCGAGTTTTAAGTCGACTGCCAGGCGGGCCAGGGCTATATTTAGGGTTGCTGTGAAAGAGTGAACCCGGAGGGTCCAGTTGCATGTGGGGCTGCATAAAGGCTCCCCTGGGGAGTTCACTTGTACCCAAAGCCTTCCTTTGGGGGCACTTCTGGATGGGCGAAAGGGGCTTGAAACGCTTTTTCTGTGGCCCGAGTTTTCAGTCTTCTGCCATGGTGGCTAGGGTAATATTTAGGGTTGCTGTAAAGAGCGAACACGGAGGGTCCAGTTGCATGTGGGGCTGCGTAAAGGCTCCCCTGGGGAGTTCAGATGAACCCAAAGCCTTCCTCTGGGGACACTTTTGGATGGGCGAATGGGGCTCGTAACACATTTTCTGTGGCCCGAGCTTTCAGTCGACTGCCAGGCGTGCTAGGGCTATATTTAGGGTTGCTGTGAAAGAGCGAATACGGAGGGTCCAGTTGCATGTGGGGCTGCGTTAAGGCTCCCCTGGGGAGTCCAGTCGTACCCAAAGCCTTCCTTTGGGGGCACTTTTGGATGGTCCAAGGGAAATCGCAATGCATTTTCTGAGGCCCGCTTTTTCAGTCTTCTCTCATTACGCCGAGGGCTATATTTAGGCTTGCGGTGAAAGAGTGAACCCGGAGGGTCCAGTTGCATGTGGGGCTGCATAAAGGCTCCCCTGGGGAGTTCACTTGTACCCAAAGCCTTCCTTTGGGGGCACTTCTGGATGGGCGAAAGGGGCTTGAAACGCTTTTTCTGTGGCCCGAGTTTTCAGTCTTCTGCCAGGCTAGCCAGGGATATATTTAGGGTTGCTGTGAAAGAGTGAACCCGGAGGGTCCAGTTGCATGTGGGGCTGCATAAAGGCTCCCCTGGGGAGTTCACTTGTACCCAAAGCCTTCCTCTGGGGGCACTTTTGGATGGTCGAATGGGGTTGTAGCACGTTTTCTGTGGCCCGAGTTTTCAGTCTTCTGCCATGCTGGCTAGGGTTATATTTAGGGTTGCTGTAAAGAGCGAACACGGAGGGTCCAGTTGCATGTGGGGCTGCGTAAAGGCTCCCCTGTGGAGTTAACTTGTACCCAAAGCCTTCCTTTGGGGGCACTTCTGGATGGGTGAATGGGGCTCGAAACGCTTTTTCTGTGGCCCGAGTTTTCAGTCTTCTGCCATGGTGGCTAGGGGTATATTTAGGGTTGCTCGTAAACAGTGAACAAGGAGGGTCCAGTTGCATGTGGGGCTGCGTAAAGGCTCCCCTGGGGAGTTCACTTGTACCCAAAGCCTTCCTCTGGGGGCACTTTTGGATGGGCGAATTAGGCTTTTAACGCATTTTCTGGGGCCCGAGTTTTAAGTCGACTGCCAGGCGGGCCAGGGCTATATTTAGGGTTGCTGTGAAAGAGTGAACCCGGAGGGTCCAGTTGCATGTGGGGCTGCATAAAGGCTCCCCTGGGGAGTTCACTTGTACCCAAAGCCTTCCTTTGGGGGCACTTCTGGATGGGCGAAAGGGGCTTGAAACGCTTTTTCTGTGGCCCGAGTTTTCAGTCTTCTGCCATGGTGGCTAGGGGTATATTTAGGGTTGCTGTAAAGAGCGAACCCGGAGGGTCCAGTTGCATGTGGGGCTGCGTAAAGGCTCCCCTGGGGAGTTCAGATGAACCCAAAGCCTTCCTCTGGGGACACTTTTGGATGGGCGAATGGGGCTCGTAACACATTTTCTGTGGCCCGAGCTTTCAGTCGACTGCCAGGCGTGCTAGGGCTATATTTAGGGTTGCTGTGAAAGAGCGAATACGGAGGGTCCAGTTGCATGTGGGGCTGCGTTAAGGCTCCCCTGGGGAGTCCAGTCGTACCCAAAGCCTTCCTTTGGGGGCACTTTTGGATGGTCCAAGGGAAATCGCAATGCATTTTCTGAGGCCCGCTTTTTCAGTCTTCTCTCATTACGCCGAGGGCTATATTTAGGCTTGCGGTGAAAGACTGAACCCGGAGGGTCCAGTTGCATGTGGGGCTGCATAAAGGCTCCCCTGGGGAGTTCACTTGTACCCAAAGCCTTCCTTTGGGGGCACTTCTGGATGGGCGAAAGGGGCTTGAAACGCTTTTTCTGTGGCCCGAGTTTTCAGTCTTCTGCCAGGCTAGCCAGGGATATATTTAGGGTTGCTGTGAAAGAGTGAACCCGGAGGGTCCAGTTGCATGTGGGGCTGCATAAAGGCTCCCCTGGGGAGTTCACTTGTACCCAAAGCCTTCCTCTGGGGGCACTTTTGGATGGTCGAATGGGGTTGTAGCACGTTTTCTGTGGCCCGAGTTTTCAGTCTTCTGCCATGCTGGCTAGGGTTATATTTAGGGTTGCTGTAAAGAGCGAACACGGAGGGTCCAGTTGCATGTGGGGCTGCGTAAAGGCTCCCCTGGGGAGTTCAGATGTACCCAAAGCCTTCCTCTGGGGGCACTTTTGGATGGGTGAATGGGGCTTGAAACGCATTTTCTGGAGCCCGAGTTTTCAGTCTTCTGCCATGGTGGCTAGGGGTATATTTAGGGTTGCTCGTAAACAGTGAACAAGGAGGGTCCAGTTGCATGTGGGGCTGCGTAAAGGCTCCCCTGGGGAGTTCACTTGTACCCAAAGCCTTCCTCTGGGGGCACTTTTGGATGGGCGAATTAGGCTTTTAACGCATTTTCTGGGGCCCGAGTTTTCAGTCGACTGCCAGGCGGGCCAGGGCTATATTTAGGGTTGCTGTGAAAGAGTGAACCCGGAGGGTCCAGTTGCATGTGGGGCTGCATAAAGGCTCCCCTGGGGAGTTCACTTGTACCCAAAGCCTTCCTTTGGGGGCACTTCTGAATGGGCGAAAGGGGCTTGAAACGCTTTTTCTGTGGCCCGAGTTTTCAGTCTTCTGCCATGCTGGCTAGGGTTATATTTAGGGTTGCTGTAAAGAGCGAACACGGAGGGTCCAGTTGCATGTGGGGCTGCGTAAAGGCTCCCCTGGGAGTTCAGATGTACCCAAAGCCTTCCTTTGGGGGCACTTCTGAATGGGCGAAAGGGGCTTGAAACGTTTTTTCTGTGACCCGAGTTTTCAGTCTTCTGCCATGCGGGCCAGGGTTATATTAAGGGTTGCTGTGAAAGAGCGAATACGGAGGGTCCAGTTGCATGTGGGGCTGCATAAAGGCTCCCCTGGGGAGTTCACTTGTACCCAAAGCCTTCCTTTGGGGGCACTTCTGAATGGGCGAAAGGGGCTTTAAACGCTTTTTCTGTGGCCCGTTTTCAGTCTTCTGCCATGCTGGCTAGGGTTATATTTAGGGTTGCTGTAAAGAGCGAACACGGAGGGTCCAGTTGCATGTGGGGCTGCGTAAAGGCTCCCCTGGGGAGTTCAGATGTACCCAAAGCCTTCCTTTGGGGGCACTTCTGGATGGGTGAATGGGGCTTGAAAAGCATTTTCTGTGGCCCGAGGTTTCAGTCTTCTGCCATGGTGGCTAGGGGTATATATTGGTTTGCTCGTAAACAGTGAACAAGGAGGGTCCAGTTGCATGTGGGGCTGCGTAAAGGCTCCCCTGGGGAGCTCACTTGTACCCAAAGCCTTCCTCTGGGGGCACTTTTGGATGGGCGAATTAGGCTTTTAACGCATTTTCTGGGGCCCGAGTTTTCAGTCGACTGCCAGGCGGGCCAGGGTTATATTTAGGGTTGCTGTGAAAGAGTGAACCCGGAGGGTCCAGTTGCATGTGGGGCTGCGTTAAGGCACCCCTGGGGAGTTCAGATGTACCCAAAGCCTTCCTCTAGGGGCCCCTTTGGATGGGCGAATTAGGGTTTTAACGCATTTTCTGGGGCCCGAGTTTTCAGTCGACTGCCAGGCGGGCCAGGGCTATATTTAGGGTTGCTGTGAAAGAGTGAACCCGGAGGGTCCAGTTGCATGTGGGGCTGCATAAAGGCTCCCCTGTGGAGTTCACTTGTACCCAAAGCCTTCCTTTGGGGGCACTTCTGGATGGGTGAATGGGGCTCGAAACGCTTTTTCTGTGGCCCGAGTTTTCAGTTTTCTGCCATGCTGGCTAGTGTTATATTTAGGGTTGCTTGTAAGCAGCGAACACGGGGGGTCCAGTTGCGTATGGGCCTGCATAAAGTCTCCCCAGGGGAGTTCACTTGTACCCAAAGCCATCCTCTGGGGGCACTTTTGGATGGGTGAATGGGGCTTGAAACGCATTTTCTGGAGCCCGAGTTTTCAGTCTTCTGCCATGGTGGCTAGGGGTATATTTAGGGTTGCTCATAAACAGTGAACAAGGAGGGTCCAGTTGCATGTGGGGCTGCGTAAAGGCTCCCCTGGGGAGTTCAGTTGTACCCAAAGCCTTCCTCTGGGGGCACTTTTGGATGGGCGAATTAGGCTTTTAACGCATTTTCTGGGGCCCGAGTTTTCAGTCGACTGCCAGGCGGGCCAGGGCTATATTTAGGGTTGCTGTGAAAGAGTGAACCCGGAGGGTCCAGTTGCATGTGGGGCTGCATAAAGGCTCCCCTGTGGAGTTCACTTGTACGCAAAGCCTTCCTCTGGGGGCACTTTTGGATGGTCGAATGGGGCTTGTAGTACGTTTTCTGTGGCCCGAGTTTTCAGTCTTCTGCCATGCTGGCTAGGGTTATATTTAGGGTTGCTGTAAAGAGCGAACACGGAGGGTCCAGTTGCATGTGGGGCTGCGTAAAGGCTCCCCTGGGGAGTTCACTTGTACCCAAAGCCTTCCTTTGGGGGCACTTCTGAATGGGCGAAAGGGGATTGAAACTATTTTTCTGTGGCCCGAGTTTTCAGTCTTCTGCCATGCGGGCCAGGGTTATACTTAGGGTTGCTGTGAAAGAGCGAATACGGAGGGTCCAGTTGCATGTGGGGCTGCATAAAGGCTCCCCTGGGGAGTTCACTTGTACCCAAAGCCTTCCTTTGGGGGCACTTCTGGATGGGCGAAAGGGGCTTGAAACGCTTTTTCTGTGGCCCGAGTTTTCAGTTTTCTGCCATGCTGGCTAGGGTTATATTTAGGGTTGCTGTAAAGAGCGAACACGGAGGGTCCAGTTGCATGTGGGGCTGCATAAAGGTTCCCCTGTGGAGTTCAGATGTACCCAAAGCCTTCCTTTGGGGGCACTTCTGGATGGGTGAATGGGGCTTGAAAAGATTTTTCTGTGGCCCGAATTTTCAGTTTTCTGCTATGCTGGCTAGTGTTATATTTAGGGTTGCTTGTAAACAGCGAACACGGGGGGTCCAGTTGCGTATGGGCCTGCATAAAGGCTCCCCTGGGGAGTTCAGTTGTACCCAAAGCCTTCCTCTGGGGGCACTTTTGGATGGGCGAATTAGGCTTTTAACGCATTTTCTGGGGCCCGAGTTTTCAGTCGACTGCCAGGCTGGCCAGGGCTATATTTAGGGTTGCTGTGAAAGAGCGAATTCGGAGGGTCCAGTTGCATGTGGGGCTGCGTAAAGGCTCCCCTGGGGAGTTCACTTGTACCCAAAGCCTTCCTCTGGGGGCACTTTTGGATGGGCGAAGTAGGCTTTTAATGCATTTTCTGGGGCCCGAGTTTTCAGTCGACTGCCAGGCGGGCCAGGGCTATATTTAGGGTTGCTGTGAAAGAGTGAACCCGGAGGGTCCAGTTGCATGTGGGGCTGCATAAAGGCTCCCCTGGGGAGTTCACTTGTACCCAAAGCCTTCCTTTGGGGGCACTTCTGGATGGGTGAATGGGGCTCGAAACGCTTTTTCTGTGGCCCGAGTTTTCAGTTTTCTGCCATGCTGGCTAGTGTTATATTTAGGGTTGCTTGTAAGCAGCGAACACGGGGGGTCCAGTTGCGTATGGGCCTGCATAAAGGCTCCCCTGGGGAGTTCACCTGTACCCAAAGCCATCCTCTGGGGGCACTTTTGGATGGGTGAATGGGGCTTGAAACGCATTTTCTGGAGCCCGAGTTTTCAGTCTTCTGCCATGGTGGCTAGGGGTATATTTAGGGTTGCTCGTAAACAGTGAACAAGGAGGGTCCAGTTGCATGTGGGGCTGCATAAAGGCTCCCCTGCGGAGTTCAGATGTACCCAAAGCCTTCCTCTGGGAGCACTTCTGAATGGGCGAAAGGGGCTTGAAACGCTTTTTCTGTGGCCCGAGTTTTCAGTCTTCTGCCATGCTGGCTAGGGTTATATTTAGGGTTGCTGTAAAGAGCGAACACGGAGGGTCCAGTTGCATGTGGGGCTGCGTAAAGGCTCCCCTGGGGAGTTCAGTTGTACCCAAAACCTTCCTTTGGGGGCACTTCTGGATGGGTGAATGGGGCTTGAAAAGCATTTTCTGGAGCCCGAGTTTTCAGTCTTCTGCCATGGTGGCTAGGGGTATATATAGGGTTGCTCGTAAACAGTGAACCCGGAGGGTCCAGTTGCATGTGGGGCTGCGTAAAGGCTCCCCTGGGGAGTTCACTTGTACCCAAAGCCTTCCTCTGGGGGCACTTTTGGATGGGCGAATTAGGCTTTTAACGCATTTTCTGGGGCCCGAGTTTTCAGTCGACTGCCAGGCGGGCCAGGGCTATATTTAGGGTTGCTGTGAAATAGTGAACCCGGAGGGTCCAGTTGCATGTGGGGCTGCGTAAAGGCTCCCCTGGGGAGTTCAGTTGTACCCAAAGCCTTCCTCTGGGGGCACTTTTGGATGGGCGAATTAGGCTTTTAACGCATTTTCTGGCACCCGAGTTTTCAGTCGACTGCCAGGCGGGCCAGGGCTATATTTAGGGTTGCTGTGAAAGAGTGAACCCGGAGGGTCCAGTTGCATGTGGGGCTGCATAAAGGCTCCCCTGGGGAGTTCACTTGTACCCAAAGCCTTCCTCTGGGGGCACTTTTGGATGGGCGAATGGGGTTGTAGCACCTTTTCTGTGGCCCGAGTTTTCAGTCTTCTGCCATGCTGGCTAGGGTTATATTTAGGGTTGCTGTAAAGAGCGAACCCGGAGGGTCCAGTTGCATGTGGGGCTGCGTAAAGGCTCCCCTGGGGAGTTCAGATGTACCCAAAGCCTTCCTCTGGGGGCACTTTTGGATGGGTGAATGGGGCTTGAAACGCATTTTCTGGAGCCCGAGTTTTCAGTCTTCTGCCATGGTGGCTAGGGGTATATTTAGGGTTGCTCGTAAACAGTGAACAAGGAGGGTCCAGTTGCATGTGGGGCTGCGTAAAGGCTCCCCTGGGGAGTTCACTTGTACCCAAAGCCTTCCTTTGGGGGCACTTTTGGATGGGCGAATTAGGCTTTTAACGCATTTTCTGGGGCCCGAGTTTTCAGTCGACTGCCAGGCTGGCCAGGGCTATATTTAGGGTTGCTGTGAAAGAGTGAACCCAGAGGGTCCAGTTGCATGTGGGGCTGCATAAAGGCTCCCCTGGGGAGTTCACTTGTACCCAAAGCCTTCCTTTGGGGGCACTTCTGAATGGGCGAAAGGGGCTTGAAACGCTTTTTCTCTGGCCCGAGTTTTCAGTCTTCTGCCATGCTGGCTAGGGTTATATTTAGGGTTGCTGTAAAGAGCGAACACGGAGGGTCCAGTTGCATGTGGGGCTGCGTAAAGGCTCCCCTGGGAGTTCAGATGTACCCAAAGCCTTCCTTTGGGGGCACTTCTGAATGGGCGAAAGGGGCTTGAAACGCTTTTTCTGTGACCCGAGTTTTCAGTCGACTGCCAGGCGGGCCAGGGTTATATTAAGGGTTGCTGTGAAAGAGCGAATACGGAGGGTCCAGTTGCATGTGGGGCTGCATAAAGGCTCCCCTGGGGAGTTCACTTGTACCCAAAGCCTTCCTTTGGGGGCACTTCTGAATGGGCGAAAGGGGCTTGAAACGCTTTTTCTGTGGCCCGTTTTCAGTCTTCTGCCATGCTGGCTAGGGTTATATTTAGGGTTGCTGTAAAGAGCGAACACGGAGGGTCCAGTTGCATGTGGGGCTGCGTAAAGGCTCCCCTGGGGAGTTCAGATGTACCCAAAGCCTTCCTTTGGGGGAACTTCTGGATGGGTGAATGGGGCTTGAAAAGCTTTTTCTGTGGCCCGAATTTTCAGTTTTCTGCTATGCTGGCTAGTGTTATATTTAGGGTTGCTTGTAAACAGCGAATACGGGGGGTCCAGTTGCGTATGGGCCTGCATAAAGGCTCCCCTGGGGAGTTCACTTGTACCCAAAGCCTTCCTCTGGGGGCACTTTTGGATGGGCGAAGTAGGCTTTTAATGCATTTTCTGGGGCCCGAGTTTTCAGTCGACTGCCATGCTGGCTAGGGGTATATTTAGGGTTGCTCGTAAACAGTGAACAAGGAGGGTCCAGTTGCATGTGGGGCTGCATAAAGGCTCCCCTGGGGAGTTCAGATGTACCCAAAGCCTTCCTCTGGGGGCACTTCTGGATGGGCGAAAGGGGCTTGAAACGCTTTTTCTGTGGCCCGAGTTTTCAGTCTTCTGCCATGCTGGCTAGGGTTATATTTAGGGTTGCTGTAAAGAGCGAACACGGAGGGTCCAGTTGCATGTGGGGCTGCGTAAAGGCTCCCCTGGGGAGTTCACTTATACCCAAAGCCTTCCTTTGGGGGCACTTTTGGATGGGTGAATGGGGCTCGTAACACATTTTCTGTGGCCCGAGCTTTCAGTCGACTGCCAGGCGTGCTAGGGCTATATTTAGGCTTGCGGTGAAAGAGTGAACCCGGAGGGTCCAGTTGCATGTGGGCCTGCATAAAGGCTCCCCTGGGGAGTTCAGTTGTACCCAAAACCTTCCTTTGGGGGCACTTCTGGATGGGTGAATGGGGCTTGAAAAGCATTTTCTGGAGCCCGAGTTTTCAGTCTTCTGCCATGGTGGCTAGGGGTATATATAGGGTTGCTCGTAAACAGTGAACCTGGAGGGTCCAGTTGCATGTGGGGCTGCGTAAAGGCTCCCCTGGGGAGTTCACTTGTACCCAAAGCCTTCCTCTGGGGGCACTTTTGGATGGGCGAATTAGGCTTTTAACGCATTTTCTGGGGCCCGAGTTTTCAGTCGACTGCCAGGCGGGCCAGGGCTATATTTAGGGTTGCTGTGAAAGAGTGAACCCGGAGGGTCCAGTTGCATGTGGGGCTGCGTAAAGGCTCCCCTGGGGAGTTCAGTTGTACCCAAAGCCTTCCTTTGGGGGCACTTCTGGATGGGCGAATTAGGCTTTTAACGCATTTTCTGGGGCCCGAGTTTTCAGTCGACTGCCAGGCGGGCCAGGGTTATATTTAGGGTTGCTGTGAAAGAGTGAACCCGGAGGGTCCAGTTGCATGTGGGGCTGCATAAAGGCTCCCCTGGGGAGTTCACTTGTACCCAAAGCCTTCCTTTGGGGGCACTTCTGAATGGGCGAAAGGGGCTTGAAACGCTTTTTCTGTGGCCCGAGTTTTCAGTCTTCTGCCATGCTGGCTAGGGTTATATTTAGGGTTGCTGTAAAGAGCGAACACGGAGGGTCCAGTTGCATGTGGGGCTGCGTAAAGGCTCCCCTGGGAGTTCAGATGTACCCAAAGCCTTCCTTTGGGGGCACTTCTGAATGGGCGAAAGGGGCTTGAAACGCTTTTTCTGTGACCCGAGTTTTCAGTCGACTGCCAGGCGGGCCAGGGTTATATTAAGGGTTGCTGTGAAAGAGCGAATACGGAGGGTCCAGTTGCATGTGGGGCTGCATAAAGGCTCCCCTGGGGAGTTCACTTGTACCCAAAGCCTTCCTTTGGGGGCACTTCTGAATGGGCGAAAGGGGCTTGAAACGCTTTTTCTGTGGCCCGTTTTCAGTCTTCTGCCATGCTGGCTAGGGTTATATTTAGGGTTGCTGTAAAGAGCGAACACGGAGGGTCCAGTTGCATGTGGGGCTGCGTAAAGGCTCCCCTGGGGAGTTCAGATGTACCCAGAGCCTTCCTTTGGGGGCACTTCTGGATGGGTGAATGGGGCTTGAAACGCTTTTTCTGTGGCCCGAGTTTTCAGTTTTCTGCTATGCTGGCTAGTGTTATATTTAGGGTTGCTTGTAAACAGCGAACAAGGAGGGTCCAGTTGCATGTGGGGCTGCGTAAAGGCTCCCCTGGGGAGCTCACTTGTACCCAAAGCCTTCCTCTGGGGGCACTTTTGGATTGGCGAATTAGGCTTTTAACGCATTTTCTGGGGCCCGAGTTTTCAGTCGACTGCCAGGCGGGCCAGGGTTATATTTAGGGTTGCTGTGAAAGAGTGAACCCGGAGGGTCCAGTTGCATGTGGGGCTGCGTTAAGGCACCCCTGGGGAGTTCAGATGTACCCAAAGCCTTCCTCTAGGGGCCCCTTTGGATGGGCGAATTAGGGTTTTAACGCATTTTCTGGGGCCCGAGTTTTCAGTCGACTGCCAGGCGGGCCAGGGCTATATTTAGGGTTGCTGTGAAAGAGTGAACCCGGAGGGTCCAGTTGCATGTGGGGCTGCATAAAGGCTCCCCTGTGGAGTTCACTTGTACCCAAAGCCTTCCTTTGGGGGCACTTCTGGATGGGTGAATGGGGCTCGAAACGCTTTTTCTGTGGCCCGAGTTTTCAGTTTTCTGCCATGCTGGCTAGTGTTATATTTAGGGTTGCTTGTAAGCAGCGAACACGGGGGGTCCAGTTGCGTATGGGCCTGCATAAAGTCTCCCCTGGGGATTTCACTTGTACCCAAAGCCATCCTCTGGGGGCACTTTTGGATGGGTGAAAGGGGCTTGAAACGCATTTTCTGGGGCCCGAGTTTTCAGTCGACTGCCAGGCGGGCCAGGGCTATATTTAGGGTTGCTGTGAAAGAGTGAACCCGGAGGGTCCAGTTGCATGTGGGGCTGCATAAAGGCTCCCCTGGGGAGTTCACTTGTACCCAAAGCCTTCCTCTGGGGGCACTTTTGGATGGGCGAATGGGGCTTGTAGTACGTTTTCTGTGGCCCGAGTTTTCAGTCTTCTGCCATGCTGGCTAGGGTTATATTTAGGGTTGCTGTAAAGAGCGAACACGGAGGGTCCAGTTGCATGTGGGGCTGCGTAAAGGCTCCCCTGGGGAGTTCACTTGTACCCAAAGCCTTCCTTTGGGGGCACTTCTGAATGGGCGAAAGGGGCTTGAAACTATTTTTCTGTGGCCCGAGTTTTCAGTCTTCTGCCATGCGGGCCAGGGTTATATTTAGGGTTGCTCGTAAACAGTGAACAAGGAGGGTCCAGTTGCATGTGGGGCTGCGTTAAGGCTCCCCTGGGGAGTTCACTTGTACCCAAAGCCTTCCTTTGGGGGCACTTCTGGATGGGCGAAAGGGGCTTGAAACGCTTTTTCTGTGGCCCGAGTTTTCAGTCTTCTGCCATGCTGGCTAGGGTTATATTTAGGGTTGCTGTAAAGAGCGAACACGGAGGGTCCAGTTGCATGTGGGGCTGCATAAAGGTTCCCCTGGGGAGTTCAGATGTACCCAAAGCCTTCCTTTGGGGGCACTTCTGGATGGGTGAATGGGGCTTGAAAAGCTTTTTCTGTGGCCCGAATTTTCAGTTTTCTGCTATGCTGGCTAGTGTTATATTTAGGGTTGCTTGTAAACAGCGAACACGGGGGGTCCAGTTGCGTATGGGCCTGCATAAAGGCTCCCCTGGGGAGTTCACTTGTACCCAAAGCCTTCCTCTGGGGGCACTTTTGGATGGGCGAAGTAGGCTTTTAATGCATTTTCTGGGGCCCGAGTTTTCAGTCGACTGCCATGCTGGCTAGGGTTATATTTAGGGTTGCTGTGAAAGAGTGAACCCGGAGGGTCCAGTTGCATGTGGGGCTGCATAAAGGCTCCCCTGTGGAGTTCACTTGTACCCAAAGCCTTCCTTTGGGGGCACTTCTGGATGGGTGAATGGGGCTCGAAACGCTTTTTCTGTGGCCCGAGTTTTCAGTTTTCTGCCATGCTGGCTAGTGTTATATTTAGGGTTGCTTGTAAGCAGCGAACACGGGGGGTCCAGTTGCGTATGGGCCTGCATAAAGGCTCCCCTGGGGAGTTCACCTGTACCCAAAGCCATCCTCTGGGGGCACTTTTGGATGGGTGAATGGGGCTTGAAAAGCATTTTCTGGAGCCCGAGTTTTCAGTCTTCTGCCATGGTGGCTAGGGGTATATTTAGGGTTGCTCGTAAACAGTGAACAAGGAGGGTCCAGTTGCATGTGGGGCTGCATAAAGGCTCCCCTGGGGAGTTCAGATGTACCCAAAGCCTTCCTCTGGGGGCACTTCTGGATGGGCGAAAGGGGCTTGAAACGCTTTTTCTGTGGCCCGAGTTTTCAGTCTTCTGCCATGCTGGCTAGGGTTATATTTAGGGTTGCTGTAAAGAGCGAACACGGAGGGTCCAGTTGCATGTGGGGCTGCGTAAAGGCTCCCCTGGGGAGTTCACTTATACCCAAAGCCTTCCTTTGGGGGCACTTTTGGATGGGTGAATGGGGCTCGTAACACATTTTCTGTGGCCCGAGCTTTCAGTCGACTGCCAGGCGTGCTAGGGCTATATTTAGGCTTGCGGTGAAAGAGTGAACCCGGAGGGTCCAGTTGCATGTGGGCCTGCATAAAGGCTCCCCTGGGGAGTTCAGTTGTACCCAAAACCTTCCTTTGGGGGCACTTCTGGATGGGTGAATGGGGCTTGAAAAGCATTTTCTGGAGCCCGAGTTTTCAGTCTTCTGCCATGGTGGCTAGGGGTATATATAGGGTTGCTCGTAAACAGTGAACCTGGAGGGTCCAGTTGCATGTGGGGCTGCGTAAAGGCTCCCCTGGGGAGTTCACTTGTACCCAAAGCCTTCCTCTGGGGGCACTTTTGGATGGGCGAATTAGGCTTTTAACGCATTTTCTGGGGCCCGAGTTTTCAGTCGACTGCCAGGCGGGCCAGGGCTATATTTAGGGTTGCTGTGAAAGAGTGAACCCGGAGGGTCCAGTTGCATGTGGGGCTGCCTAAAGGCTCCCCTGGGGAGTTCAGTTGTACCCAAAGCCTTCCTTTGGGGGCACTTCTGGATGGGCGAATTAGGCTTTTAACGCATTTTCTGGGGCCCGAGTTTTCAGTCGACTGCCAGGCGGGCCAGGGTTATATTTAGGGTTGCTGTGAAAGAGTGAACCCGGAGGGTCCAGTTGCATGTGGGGCTGCATAAAGGCTCCCCTGGGGAGTTCACTTGTACCCAAAGCCTTCCTTTGGGGGCACTTCTGGATGGGCGAAAGGAGCTTGAAACGCTTTTTCTGTGGCCCGAGTTTTCAGTCTTCTGCCATGCTGGCTAGGGTTATATTTAGGGTTGCTGTAAAGAGCGAACACGGAGGGTCCAGTTGCATGTGGGGCTGCATAAAGGCTCCCCTGGGGAGTTCAGATGTACCCAAAGCCTTCCTTTGGGGCCTCTTCTGGATGGGTGAATGGGGCTTGAAACGCTTTTTCTGTGGCCCGAGTTTTCAGTCGACTGCCAGGCTAGCCAGGGATATATTTAGGGTTGCTGTGAAAGAGTGAACCCGGAGGGTCCAGTTGCATGTGGGGCTGCATAAAGGCTCCCCTGGGGAGTTCACTTGTACCCAAAGCCTTCCTCTGGGGGCACTTTTGGATGGTCGAATGGGGCTTGAAACGCATTTTCTGGAGCCCGAGTTTTCAGTCTTCTGCCATGCTGGCTAGGGTTATATTTAGGGTTGCTCGTAAAGAGTGAACAAGGAGGGTCCAGTTGCATGTGGGGCTGCGTAAAGGCTCCCCTGGGGAGTTCAGTTGTACCCAAAGCCTTCCTCTGGGGGCACTTTTGGATGGGCGAATTAGGCTTTTAACGCATTTTCTGGGGCCCGAGTTTTCAGTCGACTGCCAGGCGGGCCAGGGCTATATTTAGGGTTGCTGTGAAAGAGTGAACCCGGAGGGTCCAGTTGCATGTGGGGCTGCATAAAGGCTCCCCTGGGGAGTTCACTTGTACCCAAAGCCTTCCTTTGGGGGCACTTCTGAATGGGCGAAAGGGGCTTGAAACGCTTTTTCTGTGGCCCGAGTTTTCAGTCTTCTGCCATGCTGGCTAGGGTTATATTTAGGGTTGCTGTAAAGAGCGAACACGGAGGGTCCAGTTGCATGTGGGGCTGCGTAAAGGCTCCCCTGGGGAGTTCAGATGTACCCAAAGCCTTCCTCTGGGGGCACTTTTGGATGGGCGAATGGGGCTCGTAACACATTTTCTGTGGCCCAAGCTTTCAGTCGACTGCCAGGCGTGCTAGGGCTATATTTAGGCTTGCGGTGAAAGAGTGAACCCGGAGGGTCCAGTTGCATGTGGGGCTGCATAAAGGCTCCCCTGGGGAGTTCAGTTGTACCCAAAGCCATCCTCTGGGGGCACTTCTGGATGGGTGAATGGGGCTTGAAACGCATTTTCTGGAGCCCGAGTTTTCAGTCTTCTGCCATGGTGGCTAGGGGTATATTTAGGGTTGCTCGTAAACAGTGAACAAGGAGGGTCCAGTTGCATGTGGGGCTGCATAAAGGCTCCCCTGGGGAGTTCAGTTGTACCCAAAGCCTTCCTCTGGGGGCACTTTTGGATGGGTGAATGGGGCTCGTAACACATTTTCTGGGGCCCGAGTTTTCAGTCGACTGCCAGGCGGGCCAGGGCTATATTTAGGGTTGCTGTCAAAAAGCGAATACGGAGGGTCCAGTTGCATGTGGGGCTGCGATAAGGCTCCCCTGGGGAGTCCAGTTGTACCGTAAGCCTTCCTTTGGGGGCACTTTTGGATGCTCCAAGGGAAATCTTAATGCATTTTCTGAGGCCCGCTTTTTCAGTCTTCTCCCATTACGCCGAGGGCTATATTTAGGGTTGCTGTGAAAGAGTGAACCCGGAGGGTCCAGTTGCATGTGGGGCTGCATAAAGGCTCCCCTGGGGAGTTCACTTGTACCCAAAGCCTTCCTTTGGGGGCACTTCTGGATGGGCGAAAGGGGCTTGAAACGCTTTTTCTGTGGCCCGAGTTTTCAGTCTTCTGCCATGCTGGCTAGGTTTATATTTAGGGTTGCTGTAAAGAGCGAACACGGAGGGTCCAGTTGCATGTGGGGCTGCGTAAAGGCTCCCCTGGGGAGTTCAGATGTACCCAAAGCCTTCCTTTGGGGGCACTTCTGGATGGGTGAATGGGGCTTGAAACGCATTTTCTGGAGCCCGAGTTTTCAGTCTTCTGCCATGCTGGCTAGGGGTATATTTAGGGTTGCTCGTAAACAGTGAACAAGGAGGGTCCAGTTGCATGTGGGGCTGCGTAAAGGCTCCCCTGGGGAGTTCACTTGTACCCAAAGCCTTCCTCTGGGGGCACTTTTGGATGGGCGAATTAGGCTTTTAACGCATTTTCTGTGGCCCGAGTTTTCAGTCGACTGCCAGGTGTGTCAGGGCTATATTTAGGGTTGCTGTGAAAGAGTGAACCCGGAGGGTCCAGTTGCATGTGGGGCTGCCTAAAGGCTCCCCTGGGGAGTTCAGATGTACCCAAAGCCTTCCTCTGGGGGCACTTTTGGATGGGCGAAAGGGGCTCGTAACACATTTTCTGTGGCCCGAGCTTTCAGTCGACTGCCAGGCGTGCTAGGGCTATATTTAGGCTTGCGGTGAAAGAGTGAACCCGGAGGGTCCAGTTGCATGTGGGCCTGCATAAAGGCTCCCCTGGGGAGTTCAGTTGTACCCAAAACCTTCCTTTGGGGGCACTTCTGGATGGGTGAATGGGGCTTGAAAAGCATTTTCTGGAGCCCGAGTTTTCAGTCTTCTGCCATGGTGGCTAGGGGTATATATAGGGTTGCTCGTAAACAGTGAACCCGGAGGGTCCAGTTGCATGTGGGGCTGCGTAAAGGCTCCCCTGGGGAGTTCACTTGTACCCAAAGCCTTCCTCTGGGGGCACTTTTGGATGGGCGAATTAGGCTTTTAACGCATTTTCTGGGGCCCGAGTTTTCAGTCGACTGCCAGGCGGGCCAGGGCTATATTTAGGGTTGCTGTGAAAGAGTGAACCCGGAGGGTCCAGTTGCATGTGGGGCTGCATAAAGGCTCCCCTGGGGAGTTCACTTGTACCCAAAGCCTTCCTTTGGGGGCACTTTTGGATGGGTGAATGGGGCTCGAAACGCTTTTTCTGTGGCCCGAGTTTTAGTCTTCTGCCATGGTGGCTAGGGGTATATTTAGGGTTGCTCGTAAACAGTGAACAAGGAGGGTCCAGTTGCATGTGGGGCTGCGTAAAGGCTCCCCTGGGGAGTTCACTTGTACCCAAAGCCTTCCTCTGGGGGCACTTTTGGATGGGCGAATTAGGCTTTTAACGCATTTTCTGGGGCCCGAGTTTTCAGTCGACTGCCAGGCGGGCCAGGTCTATATTTAGGGTTGCTGTGAAAGAGTGAACCCGGAGGGTCCAGTTGCATGTGGGGCTGCATAAAGGCTCCCCTGGGGAGTCCAGTTGTACCCAAAGCCTTCCTTTGGGGGCACTTCTGGATGGGCGAAAGGGGCTTGAAACGCTTTTTCTGTGGCCCGAGCTTTCAGTCGACTGCCAGGCGTGCTAGGGCTATATTTAGGGTTGCTGTGAAAGAGCGAATACGGAGGGTCCAGTTGCATGTGGGGCTGCGTTAAGGCTCCCCTGGGGAGTCCAGTTGTACCGTAAGCCTTCCTTTGGGGGCACTTTTGGATGGTCCAAGGGAAATCGCAATGCATTTTCTGAGGCCCGCTTTTTCAGTCTTCTCTCATTACGCCGAGGGCTATATTTAGGCTTGCGGTGAAAGAGTGAACCCGGAGGGTCCAGTTGCATGTGGGGCTGCATAAAGGCTCCCCTGGGGAGTTCACTTGTACCCAAAGCCTTCCTCTGGGGGCACTTTTGGATGGGCGAATGGGGTTGTAGCACGTTTTCTGTGGCCCGAGTTTTCAGTCTTCTGCCATGCTGGCTAGGGTTATATTTAGGGTTGCTGTAAAGAGCGAACACGGAGGGTCCAGTTGCATGTGGGGCTGCTTAAAGGCTCCCCTGGGGAGTTCAGATGTACCCAAAGCCTTCCTCTGGGGGCACTTTTGGATGGGTGAATGGGGCTTGAAACGCATTTTCTGGAGCCCGAGTTTTCAGTCTTCTGCCATGGTGACTAGGGGTATATTTAGGGTTGCTCGTAAACAGTGAACAAGGAGGGTCCAGTTGCATGTGGGGCTGCGTAAAGGCTCCCCTGGGGAGTTCAGTTGTACCCAAAGCCTTCCTCTGGGGGCACTTTTGGATGGGCGAATTAGGCTTTTAACGCATTTTCTGGGGCCCGAGTTTTCAGTCGACTGCCAGGCTGGCCAGGGCTATATTTAGGGTTGCTGTGAAAGAGTGAACCCGGAGGGTCCAGTTGCATGTGGGGCTGCCTAAAGGCTCCCCTGGGGAGTTCAGTTGTACCCAAAGCCTTCCTTTGGGGGCACTTCTGGATGGGCGAATTAGGCTTTTAACGCATTTTCTGGGGCCCGAGTTTTCAGTCGACTGCCAGGCGGGCCAGGGTTATATTTAGGGTTGCTGTGAAAGAGTGAACCCGGAGGGTCCAGTTGCATGTGGGGCTGCATAAAGGCTCCCCTGGGGAGTTCACTTGTACCCAAAGCCTTCCTTTGGGGGCACTTCTGGATGGGCGAAAGGAGCTTGAAACGCTTTTTCTGTGGCCCGAGTTTTCAGTCTTCTGCCATGCTGGCTAGGGTTATATTTAGGGTTGCTGTAAAGAGCGAACACGGAGGGTCCAGTTGCATGTGGGGCTGCATAAAGGCTCCCCTGGGGAGTTCAGATGTACCCAAAGCCTTCCTTTGGGGCCTCTTCTGGATGGGTGAATGGGGCTTGAAACGCTTTTTCTGTGGCCCGAGTTTTCAGTCGACTGCCAGGCTAGCCAGGGATATATTTAGGGTTGCTGTGAAAGAGTGAACCCGGAGGGTCCAGTTGCATGTGGGGCTGCATAAAGGCTCCCCTGGGGAGTTCACTTGTACCCAAAGCCTTCCTCTGGGGGCACTTTTGGATGGTCGAATGGGGCTTGAAACGCATTTTCTGGAGCCCGAGTTTTCAGTCTTCTGCCATGCTGGCTAGGGTTATATTTAGGGTTGCTCGTAAAGAGTGAACAAGGAGGGTCCAGTTGCATGTGGGGCTGCGTAAAGGCTCCCCTGGGGAGTTCAGTTGTACCCAAAGCCTTCCTCTGGGGGCACTTTTGGATGGGCGAATTAGGCTTTTAACGCATTTTCTGGGGCCCGAGTTTTCAGTCGACTGCCAGGCGGGCCAGGGCTATATTTAGGGTTGCTGTGAAAGAGTGAACCCGGAGGGTCCAGTTGCATGTGGGGCTGCATAAAGGCTCCCCTGGGGAGTTCACTTGTACCCAAAGCCTTCCTTTGGGGGCACTTCTGAATGGGCGAAAGGGGCTTGAAACGCTTTTTCTGTGGCCCGAGTTTTCAGTCTTCTGCCATGCTGGCTAGGGTTATATTTAGGGTTGCTGTAAAGAGCGAACACGGAGGGTCCAGTTGCATGTGGGGCTGCGTAAAGGCTCCCCTGGGGAGTTCAGATGTACCCAAAGCCTTCCTCTGGGGGCACTTTTGGATGGGCGAATGGGGCTCGTAACACATTTTCTGTGGCCCAAGCTTTCAGTCGACTGCCAGGCGTGCTAGGGCTATATTTAGGCTTGCGGTGAAAGAGTGAACCCGGAGGGTCCAGTTGCATGTGGGGCTGCATAAAGGCTCCCCTGGGGAGTTCAGTTGTACCCAAAGCCTTCCTCTGGGGGCACTTCTGGATGGGTGAATGGGGCTTGAAACGCATTTTCTGGAGCCCGAGTTTTCAGTCTTCTGCCATGGTGGCTAGGGGTATATTTAGGGTTGCTCGTAAACAGTGAACAAGGAGGGTCCAGTTGCATGTGGGGCTGCATAAAGGCTCCCCTGGGGAGTTCAGTTGTACCCAAAGCCTTCCTCTGGGGGCACTTTTGGATGGGTGAATGGGGCTCGTAACACATTTTCTGGGGCCCGAGTTTTCAGTCGACTGCCAGGCGGGCCAGGGCTATATTTAGGGTTGCTGTCAAAAAGCGAATACGGAGGGTCCAGTTGCATGTGGGGCTGCGATAAGGCTCCCCTGGGGAGTCCAGTTGTACCCAAAGCCTTCCTTTGGGGGCACTTTTGGATGCTCCAAGGGAAATCTTAATGCATTTTCTGAGGCCCGCTTTTTCAGTCTTCTCCCATTACGCCGAGGGCTATATTTAGGGTTGCTGTGAAAGAGTGAACCCGGAGGGTCCAGTTGCATGTGGGGCTGCATAAAGGCTCCCCTGGGGAGTTCACTTGTACCCAAAGCCTTCCTTTGGGGGCACTTCTGGATGGGCGAAAGGGGCTTGAAACGCTTTTTCTGTGGCCCGAGTTTTCAGTCTTCTGCCATGCTGGCTAGGTTTATATTTAGGGTTGCTGTAAAGAGCGAACACGGAGGGTCCAGTTGCATGTGGGGCTGCGTAAAGGCTCCCCTGGGGAGTTCAGATGTACCCAAAGCCTTCCTTTGGGGGCACTTCTGGATGGGTGAATGGGGCTTGAAACGCATTTTCTGGAGCCCGAGTTTTCAGTCTTCTGCCATGCTGGCTAGGGGTATATTTAGGGTTGCTCGTAAACAGTGAACAAGGAGGGTCCAGTTGCATGTGGGGCTGCGTAAAGGCTCCCCTGGGGAGTTCACTTGTACCCAAAGCCTTCCTCTGGGGGCACTTTTGGATGGGCGAATTAGGCTTTTAACGCATTTTCTGTGGCCCGAGTTTTCAGTCGACTGCCAGGTGTGTCAGGGCTATATTTAGGGTTGCTGTGAAAGAGTGAACCCGGAGGGTCCAGTTGCATGTGGGGCTGCCTAAAGGCTCCCCTGGGGAGTTCAGATGTACCCAAAGCCTTCCTCTGGGGGCACTTTTGGATGGGCGAAAGGGGCTCGTAACACATTTTCTGTGGCCCGAGCTTTCAGTCGACTGCCAGGCGTGCTAGGGCTATATTTAGGCTTGCGGTGAAAGAGTGAACCCGGAGGGTCCAGTTGCATGTGGGCCTGCATAAAGGCTCCCCTGGGGAGTTCAGTTGTACCCAAAACCTTCCTTTGGGGGCACTTCTGGATGGGTGAATGGGGCTTGAAAAGCATTTTCTGGAGCCCGAGTTTTCAGTCTTCTGCCATGGTGGCTAGGGGTATATATAGGGTTGCTCGTAAACAGTGAACCCGGAGGGTCCAGTTGCATGTGGGGCTGCGTAAAGGCTCCCCTGGGGAGTTCACTTGTACCCAAAGCCTTCCTCTGGGGGCACTTTTGGATGGGCGAATTAGGCTTTTAACGCATTTTCTGGGGCCCGAGTTTTCAGTCGACTGCCAGGCGGGCCAGGGCTATATTTAGGGTTGCTGTGAAAGAGTGAACCCGGAGGGTCCAGTTGCATGTGGGGCTGCATAAAGGCTCCCCTGGGGAGTTCACTTGTACCCAAAGCCTTCCTTTGGGGGCACTTTTGGATGGGTGAATGGGGCTCGAAACGCTTTTTCTGTGGCCCGAGTTTTAGTCTTCTGCCATGGTGGCTAGGGGTATATTTAGGGTTGCTCGTAAACAGTGAACAAGGAGGGTCCAGTTGCATGTGGGGCTGCGTAAAGGCTCCCCTGGGGAGTTCACTTGTACCCAAAGCCTTCCTCTGGGGGCACTTTTGGATGGGCGAATTAGGCTTTTAACGCATTTTCTGGGGCCCGAGTTTTCAGTCGACTGCCAGGCGGGCCAGGTCTATATTTAGGGTTGCTGTGAAAGAGTGAACCCGGAGGGTCCAGTTGCATGTGGGGCTGCATAAAGGCTCCCCTGGGGAGTCCAGTTGTACCCAAAGCCTTCCTTTGGGGGCACTTCTGGATGGGCGAAAGGGGCTTGAAACGCTTTTTCTGTGGCCCGAGCTTTCAGTCGACTGCCAGGCGTGCTAGGGCTATATTTAGGGTTGCTGTGAAAGAGCGAATACGGAGGGTCCAGTTGCATGTGGGGCTGCGTTAAGGCTCCCCTGGGGAGTCCAGTTGTACCGTAAGCCTTCCTTTGGGGGCACTTTTGGATGGTCCAAGGGAAATCGCAATGCATTTTCTGAGGCCCGCTTTTTCAGTCTTCTCTCATTACGCCGAGGGCTATATTTAGGCTTGCGGTGAAAGAGTGAACCCGGAGGGTCCAGTTGCATGTGGGGCTGCATAAAGGCTCCCCTGGGGAGTTCACTTGTACCCAAAGCCTTCCTCTGGGGGCACTTTTGGATGGGCGAATGGGGTTGTAGCACGTTTTCTGTGGCCCGAGTTTTCAGTCTTCTGCCATGCTGGCTAGGGTTATATTTAGGGTTGCTGTAAAGAGCGAACACGGAGGGTCCAGTTGCATGTGGGGCTGCTTAAAGGCTCCCCTGGGGAGTTCAGATGTACCCAAAGCCTTCCTCTGGGGGCACTTTTGGATGGGTGAATGGGGCTTGAAACGCATTTTCTGGAGCCCGAGTTTTCAGTCTTCTGCCATGGTGACTAGGGGTATATTTAGGGTTGCTCGTAAACAGTGAACAAGGAGGGTCCAGTTGCATGTGGGGCTGCGTAAAGGCTCCCCTGGGGAGTTCAGTTGTACCCAAAGCCTTCCTCTGGGGGCACTTTTGGATGGGCGAATTAGGCTTTTAACGCATTTTCTGGGGCCCGAGTTTTCAGTCGACTGCCAGGCTGGCCAGGGCTATATTTAGGGTTGCTGTGAAAGAGTGAACCCGGAGGGTCCAGTTGCATGTGGGGCTGCATAAAGGCTCCCCTGGGGAGTTCACTTGTACCCAAAGCCTTCCTTTGGGGGCACTTCTGAATGGGCGAAAGGGGCTTGAAACGCTTTTTCTCTGGCCCGAGTTTTCAGTCTTCTGCCATGCTGGCTAGGGTTATATTTAGGGTTGCTGTAAAGAGCGAACACGGAGGGTCCAGTTGCATGTGGGGCTGCGTAAAGGCTCCCCTGGGAGTTCAGATGTACCCAAAGCCTTCCTTTGGGGGCACTTCTGAATGGGCGAAAGGGGCTTGAAACGCTTTTTCTGTGACCCGAGTTTTCAGTCGACTGCCAGGCGGGCCAGGGTTATATTAAGGGTTGCTGTGAAAGAGCGAATACGGAGGGTCCAGTTGCATGTGGGGCTGCATAAAGGCTCCCCTGGGGAGTTCACTTGTACCCAAAGCCTTCCTTTGGGGGCACTTCTGAATGGGCGAAAGGGGCTTGAAACGCTTTTTCTGTGGCCCGTTTTCAGTCTTCTGCCATGCTGGCTAGGGTTATATTTAGGGTTGCTGTAAAGAGCGAACACAGAGGGTCCAGTTGCATGTGGGGCTGCGTAAAGGCTCCCCTGGGGAGTTCAGATGTACCCAGAGCCTTCCTTTGGGGGCACTTCTGGATGGGTGAATGGGGCTTGAAACGCTTTTTCTGTGGCCCGAGTTTTCAGTTTTCTGCTATGCTGGCTAGTGTTATATTTAGGGTTGCTTGTAAACAGCGAACAAGGAGGGTCCAGTTGCATGTGGGGCTGCGTAAAGGCTCCCCTGGGGAGCTCACTTGTACCCAAAGCCTTCCTCTGGGGGCACTTTTGGATTGGCGAATTAGGCTTTTAACGCATTTTCTGGGGCCCGAGTTTTCAGTCGACTGCCAGGCGGGCCAGGGTTATATTTAGGGTTGCTGTGAAAGAGTGAACCCGGAGGGTCCAGTTGCATGTGGGGCTGCGTTAAGGCACCCCTGGGGAGTTCAGATGTACCCAAAGCCTTCCTCTAGGGGCCCCTTTGGATGGGCGAATTAGGGTTTTAACGCATTTTCTGGGGCCCGAGTTTTCAGTCGACTGCCAGGCGGGCCAGGGTTATATTTAGGGTTGCTGTGAAAGAGTGAACCCGGAGGGTCCAGTTGCATGTGGGGCTGCATAAAGGCTCCCCTGTGGAGTTCACTTGTACCCAAAGCCTTCCTTTGGGGGCACTTCTGGATGGGTGAATGGGGCTCGAAACGCTTTTTCTGTGGCCCGAATTTTCAGTTTTCTGCCATGCTGGCTAGTGTTATATTTAGGGTTGCTTGTAAGCAGCGAACACGGGGGGTCCAGTTGCGTATGGGCCTGCATAAAGTCTCCCCAGGGGAGTTCACTTGTACCCAAAGCCATCCTCTGGGGGCACTTTTGGATGGGTGAAAGGGGCTTGAAACGCATTTTCTGGAGCCCGAGTTTTCAGTCTTCTGCCATGGTGGCTAGGGGTATATTTAGGGTTGCTCGTAAACAGTGAACAAGGAGGGTCCAGTTGCATGTGGGGCTGCGTAAAGGCTCCCCTGGGGAGTTCAGTTGTACCCAAAGCCTTCCTCTGGGGGCACTTTTGGATGGGCGAATTAGGCTTTTAACGCATTTTCTGGGGCCCGAGTTTTCAGTCGACTGCCAGGCGGGCCAGGGCTATATTTAGGGTTGCTGTGAAAGAGTGAACCCGGAGGGTCCAGTTGCATGTGGGGCTGCATAAAGGCTCCCCTGGGGAGTTCACTTGTACCCAAAGCCTTCCTCTGGGGGCACTTTTGGATGGTCGAATGGGGCTTGTAGTACGTTTTCTGTGGCCCGAGTTTTCAGTCTTCTGCCATGCTGGCTAGGGTTATATTTAGGGTTGCTGTAAAGAGCGAACACGGAGGGTCCAGTTGCATGTGGGGCTGCGTAAAGGCTCCCCTGGGGAGTTCACTTGTACCCAAAGCCTTCCTTTGGGGGCACTTCTGAATGGGCGAAAGGGGCTTGAAACTATTTTTCTGTGGCCCGAGTTTTCAGTCTTCTGCCATGCGGGCCAGGGTTATATTTAGGGTTGCTCGTAAACAGTGAACAAGGAGGGTCCAGTTGCATGTGGGGCTGCGTTAAGGCTCCCCTGGGGAGTTCACTTGTACCCAAAGCCTTCCTTTGGGGGCACTTCTGGATGGGCGAAAGGGGCTTGAAACGCTTTTTCTGTGGCCCGAGTTTTCAGTCTTCTGCCATGCTGGCTAGGGTTATATTTAGGGTTGCTGTAAAGAGCGAACACGGAGGGTCCAGTTGCATGTGGGGCTGCATAAAGGTTCCCCTGGGGAGTTCAGATGTACCCAAAGCCTTCCTTTGGGGGCACTTCTGGATGGGTGAATGGGGCTTGAAAAGCTTTTTCTGTGGCCCGAATTTTCAGTTTTCTGCTATGCTGGCTAGTGTTATATTTAGGGTTGCTTGTAAACAGCGAACACGGGGGGTCCAGTTGCGTATGGGCCTGCATAAAGGCTCCCCTGGGGAGTTCACTTGTACCCAAAGCCTTCCTCTGGGGGCACTTTTGGATGGGCGAAGTAGGCTTTTAATGCATTTTCTGGGGCCCGAGTTTTCAGTCGACTGCCATGCTGGCTAGGGTTATATTTAGGGTTGCTGTGAAAGAGTGAACCCGGAGGGTCCAGTTGCATGTGGGGCTGCATAAAGGCTCCCCTGTGGAGTTCACTTGTACCCAAAGCCTTCCTTTGGGGGCACTTCTGGATGGGTGAATGGGGCTCGAAACGCTTTTTCTGTGGCCCGAGTTTTCAGTTTTCTGCCATGCTGGCTAGTGTTATATTTAGGGTTGCTTGTAAGCAGCGAACACGGGGGGTCCAGTTGCGTATGGGCCTGCATAAAGGCTCCCCTGGGGAGTTCACCTGTACCCAAAGCCATCCTCTGGGGGCACTTTTGGATGGGTGAATGGGGCTTGAAACGCATTTTCTGGAGCCCGAGTTTTCAGTCTTCTGCCATGGTGGCTAGGGGTATATTTAGGGTTGCTCGTAAACAGTGAACAAGGAGGGTCCAGTTGCATGTGGGGCTGCATAAAGGCTCCCCTGGGGAGTTCAGATGTACCCAAAGCCTTCCTCTGGGGGCACTTCTGAATGGGCGAAAGGGGCTTGAAACGCTTTTTCTGTGGCCCGAGTTTTCAGTCTTCTGCCATGCTGGCTAGGGTTATATTTAGGGTTGCTGTAAAGAGCGAACACGGAGGGTCCAGTTGCATGTGGGGCTGCGTAAAGGCTCCCCTGGGGAGTTCACTTATACCCAAAGCCTTCCTTTGGGGGCACTTTTGGATGGGTGAATGGGGCTCGTAACACATTTTCTGTGGCCCGAGCTTTCAGTCGACTGCCAGGCGTGCTAGGGCTATATTTAGGCTTGCGGTGAAAGAGTGAACCCGGAGGGTCCAGTTGCATGTGGGGCTGCATAAAGGCTCCCCTGGGGAGTTCAGTTGTACCCAAAACCTTCCTTTGGGGGCACTTCTGGATGGGTGAATGGGGCTTGAAAAGCATTTTCTGGAGCCCGAGTTTTCAGTCTTCTGCCATGGTGGCTAGGGGTATATATAGGGTTGCTCGTAAACAGTGAACCTGGAGGGTCCAGTTGCATGTGGGGCTGCGTAAAGGCTCCCCTGGGGAGTTCACTTGTACCCAAAGCCTTCCTCTGGGGGCACTTTTGGATGGGCGAATTAGGCTTTTAACGCATTTTCTGGGGCCCGAGTTTTCAGTCGACTGCCAGGCGGGCCAGGGCTATATTTAGGGTTGCTGTGAAAGAGTGAACCCGGAGGGTCCAGTTGCATGTGGGGCTGCGTAAAGGCTCCCCTGGGGAGTTCAGTTGTACCCAAAGCCTTCCTTTGGGGCCTCTTCTGGATGGGTGAATGGGGCTTGAAACGCTTTTTCTGTGGCCCGAGTTTTCAGTCTTCTGCCATGCTGGCTAGGGTTATATTTAGGGTTGCTCGTAAAGAGTGAACAAGGAGGGTCCAGTTGCATGTGGGGCTGCGTAAAGGCTCCCCTGGGGAGTTCACTTGTACCCAAAGCCTTCCTCTGGGGGCACTTTTGGATGGGCGAATTAGGCTTTTAACACATTTTCTGGGGCCCGAGTTTTCAGTCGACTGCCAGGCGGGCCAGGGCTATATTTAGGGTTGCTGTGAAAGAGTGAACCCGGAGGGTCCAGTTGCATGTGGGGCTGCATAAAGGCTCCCCTGGGGAGTTCACTTGTACCCAAAGCCTTCCTTTGGGGGCACTTCTGAATGGGCGAAAGGGGCTTGAAACGCTTTTTCTGTGGCCCGAGTTTTCAGTCTTCTGCCATGCTGGCTAGGGTTATATTTAGGGTTGCTGTAAAGAGCGAACACGGAGGGTCCAGTTGCATGTGGGGCTGCGTAAAGGCTCCCCTGGGGAGTTCAGATGTACCCAAAGCCATCCTCTGGGGGCACTTTTGGATGGGCGAATGGGGCTCGTAACACATTTTCTGTGGCCCAAGCTTTCAGTCGACTGCCAGGCGTGCTAGGGCTATATTTAGGCTTGCGGTGAAAGAGTGAACCCGGAGGGTCCAGTTGCATGTGGGGCTGCATAAAGGCTCCCCTGGGGAGTTCACTTGTACCCAAAGCCATCCTCTGGGGGCACTTCTGGATGGGTGAATGGGGCTTGAAACGCATTTTCTGGAGCCCGAGTTTTCAGTCTTCTGCCATGCTGGCTAGGGGTATATTTAGGGTTGCTCGTAAACAGTGAACAAGGAGGGTCCAGTTGCATGTGGGGCTGCATAAAGGCTCCCCTGGGGAGTTCAGTTGTACCCAAAGCCTTCCTCTGGGGGCACTTTTGGATGGGTGAATGGGGCTCGTAACACATTTTCTGGGGCCCGAGTTTTCAGTCGACTGCCAGGCGGGCCAGGGCTATATTTAGGGTTGCTGTCAAAAAGCGAATACGGAGGGTCCAGTTGCATGTGGGGCTGCGTTAAGGCTCCCCTGGGGAGTCCAGTTGTACCCAAAGCCTTCCTTTGGGGGCACTTTTGGATGCTCCAAGGGAAATCTTAATGCATTTTCTGAGGCCCGCTTTTTCAGTCTTCTCCCATTACGCCGAGGGCTATATTTAGGGTTGCTGTGAAAGAGTGAACCCGGAGGGTCCAGTTGCATGTGGGGCTGCATAAAGGCTCCCCTGGGGAGTTCACTTGTACCCAAAGCCTTCCTTTGGGGGCACTTCTGGATGGGCGAAAGGGGCTTGAAACGCTTTTTCTGTGGCCCGAGTTTTCAGTCTTCTGCCATGCTGGCTAGGTTTATATTTAGGGTTGCTGTAAAGAGCGAACACGGAGGGTCCAGTTGCATGTGGGGCTGCGTAAAGGCTCCCCTGGGGAGTTCACATGTACCCAAAGCCTTCCTTTGGGGGCACTTCTGGATGGGTGAATGGGGCTTGAAACGCATTTTCTGGAGCCCGAGTTTTCAGTCTTCTGCCATGCTGGCTAGGGGTATATTTAGGGTTGCTCGTAAACAGTGAACAAGGAGGGTCCAGTTGCATGTGGGGCTGCGTAAAGGCTCCCCTGGGGAGTTCACTTGTACCCAAAGCCTTCCTCTGGGGGCACTTTTGGATGGGCGAATTAGGCTTTTAACGCATTTTCTGTGGCCCGAGTTTTCAGTCGACTGCCAGGTGTGTCAAGGCTATATTTAGGGTTGCTGTGAAAGAGTGAACCCGGAGGGTCCAGTTGCATGTGGGGCTGCATAAAGGCTCCCCTGGGGAGTTCAGTTGTACCCAAAGCCTTCCTCTGGGGGCACTTTTGGATGGGCGAATTAGGCTTTTAACGCATTTTCTGGGGCCCGAGTTTTCAGTCGACTGCCAGGCGAGCCAGGGCTATATTTAGGGTTGCTGTGAAAGAGTGAACCCGGAGGGTCCAGTTGCATGTGGGGCTGCGTTAAGGCACCCCTGGGGAGTTCAGATGTACCCAAAGCCTTCCTCTGGGGGCACTTTTGGATGGGCGAATTAGGCTTTTAACGCATTTTCTGGGGCCCGAGTTTTCAGTCGACTGCCAGGCGGGCCAGGGCTATATTTAGGGTTGCTGTGAAAGAGTGAACCCGGAGGGTCCAGTTGCATGTGGGGCTGCATAAAGGCTCCCCTGGGGAGTTCACTTGTACCCAAAGCCTTCCTTTGGGGGCACTTCTGGATGGGTGAATGGGGCTCGAAACGCTTTTTCTGTGGCCCGAGTTTTCAGTTTTCTGCCATGCTGGCTAGTGTTATATTTAGGGTTGCTTGTAAGCAGCGAACACGGGGGGTCCAGTTGCGTATGGGCCTGCATAAAGTCTCCCCAGGGGAGTTCACTTGTACCCAAAGCCATCCTCTGGGGGCACTTTTGGATGGGTGAATGGGGCTTGAAACGCATTTTCTGGAGCCCGAGTTTTCAGTCTTCTGCCATGGTGGCTAGGGGTATATTTAGGGTTGCTCGTAAACAGTGAACAAGGAGGGTCCAGTTGCATGTGGGGCTGCGTAAAGGCTCCCCTGGGGAGTTCAGATGTACCCAAAGCCTTCCTCTGGGGGCACTTCTGAATGGGCGAAAGGGGCTTGAAACGCTTTTTCTGTGGCCCGAGTTTTCAGTCTTCTGCCATGCTGGCTAGGGTTATATTTAGGGTTGCTGTAAAGAGCGAACACGGAGGGTCCAGTTGCATGTGGGGCTGCGTAAAGGCTCCCCTGGGGAGTTCACTTATACCCAAAGCCTTCCTTTGGGGGCACTTTTGGATGGGTGAATGGGGCTCGTAACACATTTTCTGTGGCCCGAGCTTTCAGTCGACTGCCAGGCGTGCTAGGGCTATATTTAGGCTTGCGGTGAAAGAGTGAACCCGGAGGGTCCAGTTGCATGTGGGGCTGCATAAAGGCTCCCCTGGGGAGTTCAGTTGTACCCAAAACCTTCCTTTGGGGGCACTTCTGGATGGGTGAATGGGGCTTGAAAAGCATTTTCTGGAGCCCGAGTTTTCAGTCTTCTGCCATGGTGGCTAGGGGTATATATAGGGTTGCTCGTAAACAGTGAACCCGGAGGGTCCAGTTGCATGTGGGGCTGCGTAAAGGCTCCCCTGGGGAGTTCACTTGTACCCAAAGCCTTCCTCTGGGGGCACTTTTGGATGGGCGAATTAGGCTTTTAACGCATTTTCTGGGGCCCGAGTTTTCAGTCGACTGCCAGGCGGGCCAGGGCTATATTTAGGGTTGCTGTGAAATAGTGAACCCGGAGGGTCCAGTTGCATGTGGGGCTGCGTAAAGGCTCCCCTGGGGAGTTCAGTTGTACCCAAAGCCTTCCTCTGGGGGCACTTTTGGATGGGCGAATTAGGCTTTTAACGCATTTTCTGGGGCCCGAGTTTTCAGTCGACTGCCAGGCGGGCCAGGGCTATATTTAGGGTTGCTGTGAAAGAGTGAACCCGGAGGGTCCAGTTGCATGTGGGGCTGCATAAAGGCTCCTCTGGGGAGTTCACTTGTACCCAAAGCCTTCCTTTGGGGGCACTTCTGGATGGGCGAAAGGAGCATGAAACGCTTTTTCTGTGGCCCGAGTTTTCAGTCTTCTGCCATGCTGGCTAGGGTTATATTTAGGGTTGCTGTAAAGAGCGAACACGGAGGGTCCAGTTGCATGTGGGGCTGCGTAAAGGCTCCCCTGGGGAGTTCAGATGTACCCAAAGCCTTCGTTTGGGGGCACTTTTGGATGGGCGAATGGGGCTCGTAACACAGTTTCTCTGGCCCGAGCTTTCAGTCGACTGCCAGGCGTGCTAGGGCTATATTTAGGCTTGCGGTGAAAGAGTGAACCCGGAGGGTCCAGTTGCATGTGGGGCTGCATAAAGGCTCCCCTGGGGAGTTCAGTTGTACCCAAAGCCATCATCTGGGGGCACTTCTGGATGGGTGAATGGGGCTTGAAACGCATTTTCTGGAGCCCGAGTTTTCAGTCTTCTGCCATGGTGGCTAGGGGTATATTTAGGGTTGCTCGTAAACAGTGAACAAGGAGGGTCCAGTTGCATGTGGGGCTGCATAAAGGCTCCCCTGGGGAGTTCAGTTGTACCCAAAGCCTTCCTCTGGGGGCACTTTTGGATGGGTGAATGGGGCTCGTAACACATTTTCTGGGGCCCGAGTTTTCAGTCGACTGCCAGGCGGGCCAGGGCTATATTTAGGGTTGCTGTCAAAAAGCGAATACGGAGGGTCCAGTTGCATGTGGGGCTGCGATAAGGCTCCCCTGGGGAGTCCAGTTGTACCCAAAGCCTTCCTTTGGGGGCACTTTTGGATGCTCCAAGGGAAATCTTAATGCATTTTCTGAGGCCCGCTTTTTCAGTCTTCTCCCATTACGCCGAGGGCTATATTTAGGGTTGCTGTGAAAGAGTGAACCCGGAGGGTCCAGTTGCATGTGGGGCTGCATAAAGGCTCCCCTGGGGAGTTCACTTGTACCCAAAGCCTTCCTTTGGGGGCACTTCTGGATGGGCGAAAGGGGCTTGAAACGCTTTTTCTGTGGCCCGAGTTTTCAGTCTTCTGCCATGCTGGCTAGGTTTATATTTAGGGTTGCTGTAAAGAGCGAACACGGAGGGTCCAGTTGCATGTGGGGCTGCGTAAAGGCTCCCCTGGGGAGTTCAGATGTACCCAAAGCCTTCCTTTGGGGGCACTTCTGGATGGGTGAATGGGGCTTGAAACGCATTTTCTGGAGCCCGAGTTTTCAGTCTTCTGCCATGCTGGCTAGGGGTATATTTAGGGTTGCTCGTAAACAGTGAACAAGGAGGGTCCAGTTGCATGTGGGGCTGCGTAAAGGCTCCCCTGGGGAGTTCACTTGTACCCAAAGCCTTCCTCTGGGGGCACTTTTGGATGGGCGAATTAGGCTTTTAACGCATTTTCTGTGGCCCGAGTTTTCAGTCGACTGCCAGGTGTTTCAGGGCTATATTTAGGGTTGCTGTGAAAGAGTGAACCCGGAGGGTCCAGTTGCATGTGGGGCTGCATAAAGGCTCCCCTGGGGAGTTCAGATGTACCCAAAGCCTTCCTCTGGGGGCACTTTTGGATGGGCGAAAGGGGCTCGTAACACATTTTCTGTGGCCCGAGCTTTCAGTCGACTGCCAGGCGTGCTAGGGCTATATTTAGGCTTGCGGTGAAAGAGTGAACCCGGAGGGTCCAGTTGCATGTGGGCCTGCATAAAGGCTCCCCTGGGGAGTTCAGTTGTACCCAAAACCTTCCTTTGGGGGCACTTCTGGATGGGTGAATGGGGCTTGAAAAGCATTTTCTGGAGCCCGAGTTTTCAGTCTTCTGCCATGGTGGCTAGGGGTATATATAGGGTTGCTCGTAAACAGTGAACCCGGAGGGACCTGTTGCATGTGGGGCTGCGTAAAGGCTCCCCTGGGGAGTTCACTTGTACCCAAAGCCTTCCTCTGGGGGCACTTTTGGATGGGCGAATTAGGCTTTTAACGCATTTTCTGGGGCCCGAGTTTTCAGTCGACTGCCAGGCGGGCCAGGGCTATATTTAGGGTTGCTGTGAAATAGTGAACCCGGAGGGTCCAGTTGCATGTGGGGCTGCATAAAGGCTCCCCTGGGGAGTTCAGTTGTACCCAAAGCCTTCCTCTGGGGGCACTTTTGGATGGGCGAATTAGGCTTTTAACGCATTTTCTGGGGCCCGAGTTTTCAGTCGACTGCCAGGCGGGCCAGGGCTATATTTAGGGTTGCTGTGAAAGAGTGAACCCAGAGGGTCCAGTTGCATGTGGGGCTGCATAAAGGCTCCCCTGTGGAGTTAACTTGTACCCAAAGCCTTCCTTTGGGGGCACTTTTGGATGGGTGAATGGGGCTCGAAACGCTTTTTCTGTGGCCCGAGTTTTAGTCTTCTGCCATGGTGGCTAGGGGTATATTTAGGGTTGCTCGTAAACAGTGAACAAGGAGGGTCCAGTTGCATGTGGGGCTGCGTAAAGGCTCCCCTGGGGAGTTCACTTGTACCCAAAGCCTTCCTCTGGGGGCACTTTTGGATGGGCGAATTAGGCTTTTAACGCATTTTCTGGGGCCCGAGTTTTCAGTCGACTGCCAGGCGGGCCAGGTATATATTTAGGGTTGCTGTGAAAGAGTGAACCCGGAGGGTCCAGTTGCATGTGGGGCTGCATAAAGGCTCCCCTGGGGAGTCCAGTTGTACCCAAAGCCTTCCTTTGGGGGCACTTCTGGATGGGCGAAAGGGGCTTGAAACGCTTTTTCTGTGGCCCGAGCTTTCAGTCGACTGCCAGGCGTGCTAGGGCTATATTTAGGGTTGCTGTGAAAGAGCGAATACGGAGGGTCCAGTTGCATGTGGGGCTGCGTTAAGGCTCCCCTGGGGAGTCCAGTTGTACCGTAAGCCTTCCTTTGGGGGCACTTTTGGATGGTCCAAGGGAAATCGCAATGCATTTTCTGAGGCCCGCTTTTTCAGTCTTCTCTCATTACGCCGAGGGCTATATTTAGGCTTGCGGTGAAAGAGTGAACCCGGAGGGTCCAGTTGCATGTGGGGCTGCATAAAGGCTCCCCTGGGGAGTTCACTTGTACCCAAAGCCTTCCTCTGGGGGCACTTTTGGATGGGCGAATGGGGTTGTAGCACGTTTTCTGTGGCCCGAGTTTTCAGTCTTCTGCCATGCTGGCTAGGGTTATATTTAGGGTTGCTGTAAAGAGCGAACACGGAGGGTCCAGTTGCATGTGGGGCTGCTTAAAGGCTCCCCTGGGGAGTTCAGATGTACCCAAAGCCTTCCTCTGGGGGCACTTTTGGATGGGTGAATGGGGCTTGAAACGCATTTTCTGGAGCCCGAGTTTTCAGTCTTCTGCCATGGTGGCTAGGGGTATATTTAGGGTTGCTCGTAAACAGTGAACAAGGAGGGTCCAGTTGCATGTGGGGCTGCGTAAAGGCTCCCCTGGGGAGTTCAGTTGTACCCAAAGCCTTCCTCTGGGGGCACTTTTGGATGGGCGAATTAGGCTTTTAACGCATTTTCTGGGGCCCGAGTTTTCAGTCGACTGCCAGGCTGGCCAGGGCTATATTTAGGGTTGCTGTGAAAGAGTGAACCCGGAGGGTCCAGTTGCATGTGGGGCTGCATAAAGGCTCCCCTGGGGAGTTCACTTGTACCCAAAGCCTTCCTTTGGGGGCACTTCTGGATGGGCGAAAGGGGCTTGAAACGCTTTTTCTCTGGCCCGAGTTTTCAGTCTTCTGCCATGCTGGCTAGGGTTATATTTAGGGTTGCTGTAAAGAGCGAACACGGAGGGTCCAGTTGCATGTGGGGCTGCGTAAAGGCTCCCCTGGGAGTTCAGATGTACCCAAAGCCTTCCTTTGGGGGCACTTCTGAATGGGCGAAAGGGGCTTGAAACGCTTTTTCTGTGACCCGAGTTTTCAGTCGACTGCCAGGCGGGCCAGGGTTATATTAAGGGCTGCTGTGAAAGAGCGAATACGGAGGGTCCAGTTGCATGTGGGGCTGCGTAAAGGCTCCCCTGGGGAGTTCAGATGTACCCAGAGCCTTCCTTTGGGGGCACTTCTGGATGGGTGAATGGGGCTTGAAACGCTTTTTCTGTGGCCCGAGTTTTCAGTTTTCTGCTATGCTGGCTAGTGTTATATTTAGGGTTGCTTGTAAACAGCGAACAAGGAGGGTCCAGTTGCATGTGGGGCTGCGTAAAGGCTCCCCTGGGGAGCTCACTTGTACCCAAAGCCTTCCTCTGGGGGCACTTTTGGATTGGCGAATTAGGCTTTTAACGCATTTTCTGGGGCCCGAGTTTTCAGTCGACTGCCAGGCGGGCCAGGGTTATATTTAGGGTTGCTGTGAAAGAGTGAACCCGGAGGGTCCAGTTGCATGTGGGGCTGCGTTAAGGCACCCCTGGGGAGTTCAGATGTACCCAAAGCCTTCCTCTAGGGGCCCCTTTGGATGGGCGAATTAGGGTTTTAACGCATTTTCTGGGGCCCGAGTTTTCAGTCGACTGCCAGGCGGGCCAGGGCTATATTTAGGGTTGCTGTGAAAGAGTGAACCCGGAGGGTCCAGTTGCATGTGGGGCTGCATAAAGGCTCCCCTGGGGAGTTCACTTGTACCCAAAGCCTTCCTCTGGGGGCACTTTTGGATGGTCGAATGGGGCTTGTAGTACGTTTTCTGTGGCCCGAGTTTTCAGTCTTCTGCCATGCTGGCTAGGGTTATATTTAGGGTTGCTGTAAAGAGCGAACACGGAGGGTCCAGTTGCATGTGGGGCTGCGTAAAGGCTCCCCTGGGGAGTTCACTTGTACCCAAAGCCTTCCTTTGGGGGCACTTCTGAATGGGCGAAAGGGGCTTGAAACTATTTTTCTGTGGCCCGAGTTTTCAGTCTTCTGCCATGCGGGCCAGGGTTATATTTAGGGTTGCTCGTAAACAGTGAACAAGGAGGGTCCAGTTGCATGTGGGGCTGCGTTAAGGCTCCCCTGGGGAGTTCACTTGTACCCAAAGCCTTCCTTTGGGGGCACTTCTGGATGGGCGAAAGGGGCTTGAAACGCTTTTTCTGTGGCCCGAGTTTTCAGTCTTCTGCCATGCTGGCTAGGGTTATATTTAGGGTTGCTGTAAAGAGCGAACACGGAGGGTCCAGTTGCATGTGGGGCTGCATAAAGGTTCCCCTGGGGAGTTCAGATGTACCCAAAGCCTTCCTTTGGGGGCACTTCTGGTTGGTGAATGGGGCTTGAAAAGCTTTTTCTGTGGCCCGAATTTTCAGTTTTCTGCTATGCTGGCTAGTGTTATATTTAGGGTTGCTTGTAAACAGCGAACACGGGGGGTCCAGTTGCGTATGGGCCTGCATAAAGGCTCCCCTGGGGAGTTCACTTGTACCCAAAGCCTTCCTCTGGGGGCACTTTTGGATGGGCGAAGTAGGCTTTTAATGCATTTTCTGGGGCCCGAGTTTTCAGTCGACTGCCATGCTGGCTAGGGTTATATTTAGGGTTGCTGTGAAAGAGTGAACCCGGAGGGTCCAGTTGCATGTGGGGCTGCATAAAGGCTCCCCTGTGGAGTTCACTTGTACCCAAAGCCTTCCTTTGGGGGCACTTCTGGATGGGTGAATGGGGCTTGAAACGCTTTTTCTGTGGCCCGAGTTTTCAGTTTTCTGCCATGCTGGCTAGTGTTATATTTAGGGTTGCTTGTAAGCAGCGAACACGGGGGGTCCAGTTGCGTATGGGCCTGCATAAAGGCTCCCCTGGGGAGTTCACCTGTACCCAAAGCCATCCTCTGGGGGCACTTTTGGATGGGTGAATGGGGCTTGAAACGCATTTTCTGGAGCCCGAGTTTTCAGTCTTCTGCCATGGTGGCTAGGGGTATATTTAGGGTTGCTCGTAAACAGTGAACAAGGAGGGTCCAGTTGCATGTGGGGCTGCATAAAGGCTCCCCTGGGGAGTTCAGATGTACCCAAAGCCTTCCTCTGGGGGCACTTCTGAATGGGCGAAAGGGGCTTGAAACGCTTTTTCTGTGGCCCGAGTTTTCAGTCTTCTGCCATGCTGGCTAGGGTTATATTTAGGGTTGCTGTAAAGAGCGAACACGGAGGGTCCAGTTGCATGTGGGGCTGCGTAAAGGCTCCCCTGGGGAGTTCACTTATACCCAAAGCCTTCCTTTGGGGGCACTTTTGGATGGGTGAATGGGGCTCGTAACACATTTTCTGTGGCCCGAGCTTTCAGTCGACTGCCAGGCGTGCTAGGGCTATATTTAGGCTTGCGGTGAAAGAGTGAACCCGGAGGGTCCAGTTGCATGTGGGCCTGCATAAAGGCTCCCCTGGGGAGTTCAGTTGTACCCAAAACCTTCCTTTGGGGGCACTTCTGGATGGGTGAATGGGGCTTGAAAAGCATTTTCTGGAGCCCGAGTTTTCAGTCTTCTGCCATGGTGGCTAGGGGTATATATAGGGTTGCTCGTAAACAGTGAACCTGGAGGGTCCAGTTGCATGTGGGGCTGCGTAAAGGCTCCCCTGGGGAGTTCACTTGTACCCAAAGCCTTCCTCTGGGGGCACTTTTGGATGGGCGAATTAGGCTTTTAACGCATTTTCTGGGGCCCGAGTTTTCAGTCGACTGCCAGGCGGGCCAGGGCTATATTTAGGGTTGCTGTGAAAGAGTGAACCCGGAGGGTCCAGTTGCATGTGGGGCTGCGTAAAGGCTCCCCTGGGGAGTTCAGTTGTACCCAAAGCCTTCCTTTGGGGGCACTTCTGGATGGGCGAATTAGGCTTTTAACGCATTTTCTGGGGCCCGAGTTTTCAGTCGACTGCCAGGCGGGCCAGGGTTATATTTAGGGTTGCTGTGAAAGAGTGAACCCGGAGGGTCCAGTTGCATGTGGGGCTGCATAAAGGCTCCCCTGGGGAGTTCACTTGTACCCAAAGCCTTCCTTTGGGGGCACTTCTGGATGGGCGAAAGGAGCTTGAAACGCTTTTTCTGTGGCCCGAGTTTTCAGTCTTCTGCCATGCTGGCTAGGGTTATATTTAGGGTTGCTGTAAAGAGCGAACACGGAGGGTCCAGTTGCATGTGGGGCTGCATAAAGGCTCCCCTGGGGAGTTCAGATGTACCCAAAGCCTTCCTTTGGGGCCTCTTCTGGATGGGTGAATGGGGCTTGAAACGCTTTTTCTGTGGCCCGAGTTTTCAGTCGACTGCCAGGCTAGCCAGGGATATATTTAGGGTTGCTGTGAAAGAGTGAACCCGGAGGGTCCAGTTGCATGTGGGGCTGCATAAAGGCTCCCCTGGGGAGTTCACTTGTACCCAAAGCCTTCCTCTGGGGGCACTTTTGGTTGGTCGAATGGGGCTTGAAACGCATTTTCTGGAGCCCGAGTTTTCAGTCTTCTGCCATGCTGGCTAGGGTTATATTTAGGGTTGCTCGTAAAGAGTGAACAAGGAGGGTCCAGTTGCATGTGGGGCTGCGTAAAGGCTCCCCTGGGGAGTTCACTTGTACCCAAAGCCTTCCTCTGGGGGCACTTTTGGATGGGCGAATTAGGCTTTTAACGCATTTTCTGGGGCCCGAGTTTTCAGTCGACTGCCAGGCGGGCCAGGGCTATATTTAGGGTTGCTGTGAAAGAGTGAACCCGGAGGGTCCAGTTGCATGTGGGGCTGCATAAAGGCTCCCCTGGGGAGTTCACTTGTACCCAAAGCCTTCCTTTGGGGGCACTTCTGAATGGGCGAAAGGGGCTTGAAACGCTTTTTCTGTGGCCCGAGTTTTCAGTCTTCTGCCATGCTGGCTAGGGTTATATTTAGGGTTGCTGTAAAGAGCGAACACGGAGGGTCCAGTTGCATGTGGGGCTGCGTAAAGGCTCCCCTGGGGAGTTCAGATGTACCCAAAGCCTTCCTCTGGGGGCACTTTTGGATGGGCGAATGGGGCTCGTAACACATTTTCTGTGGCCCAAGCTTTCAGTCGACTGCCAGGCGTGCTAGGGCTATATTTAGGCTTGCGGTGAAAGAGTGAACCCGGAGGGTCCAGTTGCATGTGGGGCTGCATAAAGGCTCCCCTGGGGAGTTCAGTTGTACCCAAAGCCATCCTCTGGGGGCACTTCTGGATGGGTGAATGGGGCTTGAAACGCATTTTCTGGAGCCCGAGTTTTCAGTCTTCTGCCATGCTGGCTAGGGGTATATTTAGGGTTGCTCGTAAACAGTGAACAAGGAGGGTCCAGTTGCATGTGGGGCTGCATAAAGGCTCCCCTGGGGAGTTCAGTTGTACCCAAAGCCTTCCTCTGGGGGCACTTTTGGATGGGTGAATGGGGCTCGTAACACATTTTCTGGGGCCCGAGTTTTCAGTCGACTGCCAGGCGGGCCAGGGCTATATTTAGGGTTGCTGTCAAAAAGCGAATACGGAGGGTCCAGTTGCATGTGGGGCTGCGTTAAGGCTCCCCTGGGGAGTCCAGTTGTACCCAAAGCCTTCCTTTGGGGGCACTTTTGGATGCTCCAAGGGAAATCTTAATGCATTTTCTGAGGCCCGCTTTTTCAGTCTTCTCCCATTACGCCGAGGGCTATATTTAGGGTTGCTGTGAAAGAGTGAACCCGGAGGGTCCAGTTGCATGTGGGGCTGCATAAAGGCTCCCCTGGGGAGTTCACTTGTACCCAAAGCCTTCCTTTGGGGGCACTTCTGGATGGGCGAAAGGGGCTTGAAACGCTTTTTCTGTGGCCCGAGTTTTCAGTCTTCTGCCATGCTGGCTAGGTTTATATTTAGGGTTGCTGTAAAGAGCGAACACGGAGGGTCCAGTTGCATGTGGGGCTGCGTAAAGGCTCCCCTGGGGAGTTCAGATGTACCCAAAGCCTTCCTTTGGGGGCACTTCTGGATGGGTGAATGGGGCTTGAAACGCATTTTCTGGAGCCCGAGTTTTCAGTCTTCTGCCATGCTGGCTAGGGGTATATTTAGGGTTGCTCGTAAACAGTGAACAAGGAGGGTCCAGTTGCATGTGGGGCTGCGTAAAGGCTCCCCTGGGGAGTTCACTTGTACCCAAAGCCTTCCTCTGGGGGCACTTTTGGATGGGCGAATTAGGCTTTTAACGCATTTTCTGTGGCCCGAGTTTTCAGTCGACTGCCAGGTGTGTCAAGGCTATATTTAGGGTTGCTGTGAAAGAGTGAACCCGGAGGGTCCAGTTGCATGTGGGGCTGCATAAAGGCTCCCCTGGGGAGTTCACTTGTACCCAAAGCCTTCCTCTGGGGGCACTTTTGGATGGGCGAATTAGGCTTTTAACGCATTTTCTGGGGCCCGAGTTTTCAGTCGACTGCCAGGCGAGCCAGGGCTATATTTAGGGTTGCTGTGAAAGAGTGAACCCGGAGGGTCCAGTTGCATGTGGGGCTGCGTTAAGGCACCCCTGGGGAGTTCAGATGTACCCAAAGCCTTCCTCTGGGGGCACTTTTGGATGGGCGAATTAGGCTTTTAACGCATTTTCTGGGGCCCGAGTTTTCAGTCGACTGCCAGGCGGGCCAGGGCTATATTTAGGGTTGCTGTGAAAGAGTGAACCCGGAGGGTCCAGTTGCATGTGGGGCTGCATAAAGGCTCCCCTGGGGAGTTCACTTGTACCCAAAGCCTTCCTTTGGGGGCACTTCTGGATGGGTGAATGGGGCTCGAAACGCTTTTTCTGTGGCCCGAGTTTTCAGTTTTCTGCCATGCTGGCTAGTGTTATATTTAGGGTTGCTTGTAAGCAGCGAACACGGGGGGTCCAGTTGCGTATGGGCCTGCATAAAGTCTCCCCAGGGGAGTTCACTTGTACCCAAAGCCATCCTCTGGGGGCACTTTTGGATGGGTGAATGGGGCTTGAAACGCATTTTCTGGAGCCCGAGTTTTCAGTCTTCTGCCATGGTGGCTAGGGGTATATTTAGGGTTGCTCGTAAACAGTGAACAAGGAGGGTCCAGTTGCATGTGGGGCTGCGTAAAGGCTCCCCTGGGGAGTTCAGATGTACCCAAAGCCTTCCTCTGGGGGCACTTCTGAATGGGCGAAAGGGGCTTGAAACGCTTTTTCTGTGGCCCGAGTTTTCAGTCTTCTGCCATGCTGGCTAGGGTTATATTTAGGGTTGCTGTAAAGAGCGAACACGGAGGGTCCAGTTGCATGTGGGGCTGCGTAAAGGCTCCCCTGGGGAGTTCACTTATACCCAAAGCCTTCCTTTGGGGGCACTTTTGGATGGGTGAATGGGGCTCGTAACACATTTTCTGTGGCCCGAGCTTTCAGTCGACTGCCAGGCGTGCTAGGGCTATATTTAGGCTTGCGGTGAAAGAGTGAACCCGGAGGGTCCAGTTGCATGTGGGGCTGCATAAAGGCTCCCCTGGGTTTTCAGTTGTACCCAAAACCTTCCTTTGGGGGCACTTCTGGATGGGTGAATGGGGCTTGAAAAGCATTTTCTGGAGCCCGAGTTTTCAGTCTTCTGCCATGGTGGCTAGGGGTATATATAGGGTTGCTCGTAAACAGTGAACCCGGAGGGTCCAGTTGCATGTGGGGCTGCGTAAAGGCTCCCCTGGGGAGTTCACTTGTACCCAAAGCCTTCCTCTGGGGGCACTTTTGGATGGGCGAATTAGGCTTTTAACGCATTTTCTGGGGCCCGAGTTTTCAGTCGACTGCCAGGCGGGCCAGGGCTATATTTAGGGTTGCTGTGAAATAGTGAACCCGGAGGGTCCAGTTGCATGTGGGGCTGCGTAAAGGCTCCCCTGGGGAGTTCAGTTGTACCCAAAGCCTTCCTCTGGGGGCACTTTTGGATGGGCGAATTAGGCTTTTAACGCATTTTCTGGGGCCCGAGTTTTCAGTCGACTGCCAGGCGGGCCAGGGCTATATTTAGGGTTGCTGTGAAAGAGTGAACCCGGAGGGTCCAGTTGCATGTGGGGCTGCATAAAGGCTCCCCTGGGGAGTTCACTTGTACCCAAAGCCTTCCTTTGGGGGCACTTCTGAATGGGCGAAAGGGGCTTGAAACGCTTTTTCTGTGGCCCGAGTTTTCAGTCTTCTGCCATGCTGGCTAGGGTTATATTTAGGGTTGCTGTAAAGAGCGAACACGGAGGGTCCAGTTGCATGTGGGGCTGCGTAAAGGCTCCCCTGGGGAGTTCAGATGTACCCAAAGCCTTCCTCTGGGGGCACTTTTGGATGGGCGAATGGGGCTCGTAACACATTTTCTGTGGCCCAAGCTTTCAGTCGACTGCCAGGCGTGCTAGGGCTATATTTAGGCTTGCGGTGAAAGAGTGAACCCGGAGGGTCCAGTTGCATGTGGGGCTGCATAAAGGCTCCCCTGGGGAGTTCAGTTGTACCCAAAGCCATCCTCTGGGGGCACTTCTGGATGGGTGAATGGGGCTTGAAACGCATTTTCTGGAGCCCGAGTTTTCAGTCTTCTGCCATGCTGGCTAGGGGTATATTTAGGGTTGCTCGTAAACAGTGAACAAGGAGGGTCCAGTTGCATGTGGGGCTGCATAAAGGCTCCCCTGGGGAGTTCAGTTGTACCCAAAGCCTTCCTCTGGGGGCACTTTTGGATGGGTGAATGGGGCTCGTAACACATTTTCTGGGGCCCGAGTTTTCAGTCGACTGCCAGGCGGGCCAGGGCTATATTTAGGGTTGCTGTCAAAAAGCGAATACGGAGGGTCCAGTTGCATGTGGGGCTGCGTTAAGGCTCCCCTGGGGAGTCCAGTTGTACCCAAAGCCTTCCTTTGGGGGCACTTTTGGATGCTCCAAGGGAAATCTTAATGCATTTTCTGAGGCCCGCTTTTTCAGTCTTCTCCCATTACGCCGAGGGCTATATTTAGGGTTGCTGTGAAAGAGTGAACCCGGAGGGTCCAGTTGCATGTGGGGCTGCATAAAGGCTCCCCTGGGGAGTTCACTTGTACCCAAAGCCTTCCTTTGGGGGCACTTCTGGATGGGCGAAAGGGGCTTGAAACGCTTTTTCTGTGGCCCGAGTTTTCAGTCTTCTGCCATGCTGGCTAGGTTTATATTTAGGGTTGCTGTAAAGAGCGAACACGGAGGGTCCAGTTGCATGTGGGGCTGCGTAAAGGCTCCCCTGGGGAGTTCAGATGTACCCAAAGCCTTCCTTTGGGGGCACTTCTGGATGGGTGAATGGGGCTTGAAACGCATTTTCTGGAGCCCGAGTTTTCAGTCTTCTGCCATGCTGGCTAGGGGTATATTTAGGGTTGCTCGTAAACAGTGAACAAGGAGGGTCCAGTTGCATGTGGGGCTGCGTAAAGGCTCCCCTGGGGAGTTCACTTGTACCCAAAGCCTTCCTCTGGGGGCACTTTTGGATGGGCGAATTAGGCTTTTAACGCATTTTCTGTGGCCCGAGTTTTCAGTCGACTGCCAGGTGTGTCAAGGCTATATTTAGGGTTGCTGTGAAAGAGTGAACCCGGAGGGTCCAGTTGCATGTGGGGCTGCATAAAGGCTCCCCTGGGGAGTTCACTTGTACCCAAAGCCTTCCTCTGGGGGCACTTTTGGATGGGCGAATTAGGCTTTTAACGCATTTTCTGGGGCCCGAGTTTTCAGTCGACTGCCAGGCGAGCCAGGGCTATATTTAGGGTTGCTGTGAAAGAGTGAACCCGGAGGGTCCAGTTGCATGTGGGGCTGCGTTAAGGCACCCCTGGGGAGTTCAGATGTACCCAAAGCCTTCCTCTGGGGGCACTTTTGGATGGGCGAATTAGGCTTTTAACGCATTTTCTGGGGCCCGAGTTTTCAGTCGACTGCCAGGCGGGCCAGGGCTATATTTAGGGTTGCTGTGAAAGAGTGAACCCGGAGGGTCCAGTTGCATGTGGGGCTGCATAAAGGCTCCCCTGGGGAGTTCACTTGTACCCAAAGCCTTCCTTTGGGGGCACTTCTGGATGGGTGAATGGGGCTCGAAACGCTTTTTCTGTGGCCCGAGTTTTCAGTTTTCTGCCATGCTGGCTAGTGTTATATTTAGGGTTGCTTGTAAGCAGCGAACACGGGGGGTCCAGTTGCGTATGGGCCTGCATAAAGTCTCCCCAGGGGAGTTCACTTGTACCCAAAGCCATCCTCTGGGGGCACTTTTGGATGGGTGAATGGGGCTTGAAACGCATTTTCTGGAGCCCGAGTTTTCAGTCTTCTGCCATGGTGGCTAGGGGTATATTTAGGGTTGCTCGTAAACAGTGAACAAGGAGGGTCCAGTTGCATGTGGGGCTGCGTAAAGGCTCCCCTGGGGAGTTCAGATGTACCCAAAGCCTTCCTCTGGGGGCACTTCTGAATGGGCGAAAGGGGCTTGAAACGCTTTTTCTGTGGCCCGAGTTTTCAGTCTTCTGCCATGCTGGCTAGGGTTATATTTAGGGTTGCTGTAAAGAGCGAACACGGAGGGTCCAGTTGCATGTGGGGCTGCGTAAAGGCTCCCCTGGGGAGTTCACTTATACCCAAAGCCTTCCTTTGGGGGCACTTTTGGATGGGTGAATGGGGCTCGTAACACATTTTCTGTGGCCCGAGCTTTCAGTCGACTGCCAGGCGTGCTAGGGCTATATTTAGGCTTGCGGTGAAAGAGTGAACCCGGAGGGTCCAGTTGCATGTGGGGCTGCATAAAGGCTCCCCTGGGGAGTTCAGTTGTACCCAAAACCTTCCTTTGGGGGCACTTCTGGATGGGTGAATGGGGCTTGAAAAGCATTTTCTGGAGCCCGAGTTTTCAGTCTTCTGCCATGGTGGCTAGGGGTATATATAGGGTTGCTCGTAAACAGTGAACCCGGAGGGTCCAGTTGCATGTGGGGCTGCGTAAAGGCTCCCCTGGGGAGTTCACTTGTACCCAAAGCCTTCCTCTGGGGGCACTTTTGGATGGGCGAATTAGGCTTTTAACGCATTTTCTGGGGCCCGAGTTTTCAGTCGACTGCCAGGCGGGCCAGGGCTATATTTAGGGTTGCTGTGAAATAGTGAACCCGGAGGGTCCAGTTGCATGTGGGGCTGCGTAAAGGCTCCCCTGGGGAGTTCAGTTGTACCCAAAGCCTTCCTCTGGGGGCACTTTTGGATGGGCGAATTAGGCTTTTAACGCATTTTCTGGGGCCCGAGTTTTCAGTCGACTGCCAGGCGGGCCAGGGCTATATTTAGGGTTGCTGTGAAAGAGTGAACCCGGAGGGTCCAGTTGCATGTGGGGCTGCATAAAGGCTCCTCTGGGGAGTTCACTTGTACCCAAAGCCTTCCTTTGGGGGCACTTCTGGATGGGCGAAAGGAGCATGAAACGCTTTTTCTGTGGCCCGAGTTTTCAGTCTTCTGCCATGCTGGCTAGGGTTATATTTAGGGTTGCTGTAAAGAGCGAACACGGAGGGTCCAGTTGCATGTGGGGCTGCGTAAAGGCTCCCCTGGGGAGTTCAGATGTACCCAAAGCCTTCCTCTGGGGGCACTTTTGGATGGGCGAATGGGGCTCGTAACACAGTTTCTCTGGCCCGAGCTTTCAGTCGACTGCCAGGCGTGCTAGGGCTATATTTAGGCTTGCGGTGAAAGAGTGAACCCGGAGGGTCCAGTTGCATGTGGGGCTGCATAAAGGCTCCCCTGGGGAGTTCAGTTGTACCCAAAGCCATCCTCTGGGGGCACTTCTGGATGGGTGAATGGGGCTTGAAACGCATTTTCTGGAGCCCGAGTTTTCAGTCTTCTGCCATGGTGGCTAGGGGTATATTTAGGGTTGCTCGTAAACAGTGAACAAGGAGGGTCCAGTTGCATGTGGGGCTGCATAAAGGCTCCCCTGGGGAGTTCAGTTGTACCCAAAGCCTTCCTCTGGGGGCACTTTTGGATGGGTGAATGGGGCTCGTAACACATTTTCTGGGGCCCGAGTTTTCAGTCGACTGCCAGGCGGGCCAGGGCTATATTTAGGGTTGCTGTGAAAGAGTGAACCCGGAGGGTCCAGTTGCATGTGGGGCTGCGTTAAGGCTCCCCTGGGGAGTCCAGTTGTACCCAAAGCCTTCCTTTGGGGGCACTTTTGGATGCTCCAAGGGAAATCTTAATGCATTTTCTGAGGCCCGCTTTTTCAGTCTTCTCCCATTACGCCGAGGGCTATATTTAGGGTTGCTGTGAAAGAGTGAACCCGGAGGGTCCAGTTGCATGTGGGGCTGCATAAAGGCTCCCCTGGGGAGTTCACTTGTACCCAAAGCCTTCCTTTGGGGGCACTTCTGGATGGGCGAAAGGGGCTTGAAACGCTTTTTCTGTGGCCCGAGTTTTCAGTCTTCTGCCATGCTGGCTAGGTTTATATTTAGGGTTGCTGTAAAGAGCGAACACGGAGGGTCCAGTTGCATGTGGGGCTGCGTAAAGGCTCCCCTGGGGAGTTCAGATGTACCCAAAGCCTTCCTTTGGGGGCACTTCTGGATGGGTGAATGGGGCTTGAAACGCATTTTCTGGAGCCCGAGTTTTCAGTCTTCTGCCATGCTGGCTAGGGGTATATTTAGGGTTGCTCGTAAACAGTGAACAAGGAGGGTCCAGTTGCATGTGGGGCTGTGTAAAGGCTCCCCTGGGGAGTTCACTTGTACCCAAAGCCTTCCTCTGGGGGCACTTTTGGATGGGCGAATTAGGCTTTTAACGCATTTTCTGTGGCCCGAGTTTTCAGTCGACTGCCAGGTATGTCAGGGCTATATTTAGGGTTGCTGTGAAAGAGTGAACCCGGAGGGTCCAGTTGCATGTGGGGCTGCATAAAGGCTCCCCTGGGGAGTTCACTTGTACCCAAAGCCTTCCTCTGGGGGCACTTTTGGATGGGCGAATTAGGCTTTTAACGCATTTTCTGGGGCCCGAGTTTTCAGTCGACTGCCAGGCGGGCCAGGGCTATATTTAGGGTTGCTGTGAAAGAGTGAACCCGGAGGGTCCAGTTGCATGTGGGGCTGCGTTAAGGCACCCCTGGGGAGTTCAGATGTACCCAAAGCCTTCCTCTAGGGGCACTTTTGGATGGGCGAATTAGGCTTTTAACGCATTTTCTGGGGCCCGAGTTTTCAGTCGACTGCCAGGCGGGCCAGGGCTATATTTAGGGTTGCTGTGAAAGAGTGAACCCGGAGGGTCCAGTTGCATGTGGGGCTGCATAAAGGCTCCCCTGGGGAGTTCACTTGTACCCAAAGCCTTCCTTTGGGGGCACTTTTGGATGGGTGAATGGGGCTCGAAACGCTTTTTCTGTGGCCCGAGTTTTCAGTTTTCTGCCATGCTGGCTAGTGTTATATTTAGGGTTGCTTGTAAGCAGCGAACACGGGGGGTCCAGTTGCGTATGGGCCTGCATAAAGTCTCCCCAGGGGAGTTCACTTGTACCCAAAGCCATCCTCTGGGGGCACTTTTGGATGGGTGAATGGGGCTTGAAACGCATTTTCTGGAGCCCGAGTTTTCAGTCTTCTGCCATGGTGGCTAGGGGTATATTTAGGGTTGCTCGTAAACAGTGAACAAGGAGGGTCCAGTTGCATGTGGGGTTGCGTAAAGGCTCCCCTGGGGAGTTCACTTGTACCCAAAGCCTTCCTCTGGGGGCACTTTTGGATGGGCGAATTAGGCTTTTAACGCATTTTCTGTGGCCCGAGTTTTCAGTTGACTGCCAGGCGGGCCAGGGCTATATTTAGGGTTGCTGTGAAAGAGTGAACCCGGAGGGTCCAGTTGCATGTGGGGCTGCATAAAGGCTCCCCTGGGGAGTTCACTTGTACCCAAAGCCTTCCTCTGGGGGCACTTTTGGATGGTCGAATGGGGCTTGTAGTACGTTTTCTGTGGCCCGAGTTTTCAGTCTTCTGCCATGCGGGCCAGGGTTATATTTAGGGTTGCTGTGAAAGAGCGAATACGGAGGGTCCAGTTGCATGTGGGGCTGCGTTAAGGCTCCCCTGGAGAGTTCACTTGTACCCAAAGCCTTCCTTTGGGGGCACTTCTGGATGGGCGAAAGGGGCTTGAAACGCTTTTTCTGTGGCCCGAGTTTTCAGTCTTCTGCCATGCTGGCTAGGGTTATATTTAGGGTTGCTGTAAAGAGCGAACACGGAGGGTCCAGTTGCATGTGGGGCTGCGTAAAGGCTCCCCTGGGGAGTTCAGATGTACCCAAAGCCTTCCTTTGGGGGCACTTCTGGATGGGCGAAAGGGGCTTGAAACGCTTTTTCTGTGGCCCGAGTTTTCAGTCTTCTGCCATGCTGGCTAGGTTTATATTTAGGGTTGCTGTAAAGAGCGAACACGGAGGGTCCAGTTGCATGTGGGGCTGCGTAAAGGCTCCCCTGGGGAGTTCAGATGTACCCAAAGCCTTCCTTTGGGGGCACTTCTGGATGGGTGAATGGGGCTTGAAACGCATTTTCTGGAGCCCGAGTTTTCAATCTTCTTCCATGGTGGCTAGGGGTATATTTAGGGTTGCTCGTAAACAGTGAACAAGGAGGGTCCAGTTGCATGTGGGGCTGCGTAAAGGCTCCCCTGGGGAGTTCACTTGTACCCAAAGCCTTCCTCTGGGGGCACTTTTGGATGGGCGAATTAGGCTTTTAACGCATTTTCTGTGGCCCGAGTTTTCAGTCGACTGCCAGGTGTGTCAGGGCTATATTTAGGGTTGCTGTGAAAGAGTGAACCCGGAGGGTCCAGTTGCATGTGGGGCTGCATAAAGGCTCCCCTGGGGAGTTCACTTGTACCCAAAGCCTTCCTCTGGGGGCACTTTTGGATGGGCGAATTAGGCTTTTAACGCATTTTCTGGGGCCCGAGTTTTCAGTCGACTGCCAGGCGGGCCAGGGCTATATTTAGGGTTGCTGTGAAAGAGTGAACCCGGAGGGTCCAGTTGCATGTGGGGCTGCGTTAAGGCACCCCTGGGGAGTTCAGATGTACCCAAAGCCTTCCTCTAGGGGCACTTTTGGATGGGCGAATTAGGCTTTTAACGCATTTTCTGGGGCCCGAGTTTTCAGTCGACTGCCAGGCGGGCCAGGGCTATATTTAGGGTTGCTGTGAAAGAGTGAACCCGGAGGGTCCAGTTGCATGTGGGGCTGCATAAAGGCTCCCCTGGGGAGTTCACTTGTACCCAAAGCCTTCCTTTGGGGGCACTTCTGGATGGGTGAATGGGGCTCGAAACGCTTTTTCTGTGGCCCGAGTTTTCAGTTTTCTGCCATGCTGGCTAGTGTTATATTTAGGGTTGCTTGTAAGCAGCGAACACGGGGGGTCCAGTTGCGTATGGGCCTGCATAAAGTCTCCCCAGGGGAGTTCACTTGTACCCAAAGCCATCCTCTGGGGGCACTTTTGGATGGGTGAATGGGGCTTGAAACGCTTTTTCTGTGGCCCGAATTTTCAGTTTTCTGCTATGCTGGCTAGTGTTATATTTAGGGTTGCTTGTAAACAGCGAAAACGGGGGGTCCAGTTGCGTATGGGCCTGCATAAAGGCTCCCCTGGGGATTTCAGTTGTACCCAAAGCCTTCCTTTGGGGGCACTTGTGGATGGACGAATTAGGCTTTTAACGCATTTTCTGGGGCCCGAGTTTTCAGTCGACTGCTAGGCTGGCCAGGGCTATATTTAGGGTTGCTGTGAAAGAGCGAATTCGGAGGGTCCAGTTGCATGTGGGGCTGCGTAAAGGCTCCCCTGGGGAGTTCACTTGTACCCAAAGCCTTCCTCTGGGGGCACTTTTGGATGGGCGAAGTAGGCTTTTAATGCATTTTCTGGGGCCCGAGTTTTCAGTCGACTGCCAGGCGGGCCAGGGCTATATTTAGGGTTGCTGTGAAAGAGTGAACCCGGAGGGTCCAGTTGCATGTGGGGCTGCATAAAGGCTCCCCTGGGGAGTTCACTTGTACCCAAAGCCTTCCTTTGGGGGCACTTCTGGATGGGTGAATGGGGCTCGAAACGCTTTTTCTGTGGCCCGAGTTTTCAGTCTTCTGCCATGCTGGCTAGGGTTATATTTAGGGTTGCTGTAAAGAGCGAACACGGAGGGTCCAGTTGCATGTGGGGCTGCGTAAAGGCTCCCCTGGGGAGTTCAGATGTACCCAAAGCCTTCCTCTGGGGGCACTTTTGGATGGGCGAATGGGGCTCGTAACACAGTTTCTCTGGCCCGAGCTTTCAGTCGACTGCCAGGCGTGCTAGGGCTATATTTAGGCTTGCGGTGAAAGAGTGAACCCGGAGGGTCCAGTTGCATGTGGGGCTGCATAAAGGCTCCCCTGGGGAGTTCAGTTGTACCCAAAGCCATCCTCTGGGGGCACTTCTGGATGGGTGAATGGGGCTTGAAACGCATTTTCTGGAGCCCGAGTTTTCAGTCTTCTGCCATGGTGGCTAGGGGTATATTTAGGGTTGCTCGTAAACAGTGAACAAGGAGGGTCCAGTTGCATGTGGGGCTGCATAAAGGCTCCCCTGGGGAGTTCAGTTGTACCCAAAGCCTTCCTCTGGGGGCACTTTTGGATGGGTGAATGGGGCTCGTAACACATTTTCTGGGGCCCGAGTTTTCAGTCGACTGCCAGGTGTGTCAGGGCTATATTTAGGGTTGCTGTGAAAGAGTGAACCCGGAGGGTCCAGTTGCATGTGGGGCTGCGTTAAGGCTCCCCTGGGGAGTCCAGTTGTACCCAAAGCCTTCCTTTGGGGGCACTTTTGGATGCTCCAAGGGAAATCTTAATGCATTTTCTGAGGCCCGCTTTTTCAGTCTTCTCCCATTACGCCGAGGGCTATATTTAGGGTTGCTGTGAAAGAGTGAACCCGGAGGGTCCAGTTGCATGTGGGGCTGCATAAAGGCTCCCCTGGGGAGTTCACTTGTACCCAAAGCCTTCCTTTGGGGGCACTTCTGGATGGGCGAAAGGGGCTTGAAACGCTTTTTCTGTGGCCCGAGTTTTCAGTCTTCTGCCATGCTGGCTAGGTTTATATTTAGGGTTGCTGTAAAGAGCGAACACGGAGGGTCCAGTTGCATGTGGGGCTGCGTAAAGGCTCCCCTGGGGAGTTCAGATGTACCCAAAGCCTTCCTTTGGGGGCACTTCTGGATGGGTGAATGGGGCTTGAAACGCATTTTCTGGAGCCCGAGTTTTCAGTCTTCTGCCATGGTGGCTAGGGGTATATTTAGGGTTGCTCGTAAACAGTGAACAAGGAGGGTCCAGTTGCATGTGGGGCTGTGTAAAGGCTCCCCTGGGGAGTTCACTTGTACCCAAAGCCTTCCTCTGGGGGCACTTTTGGATGGGCGAATTAGGCTTTTAACGCATTTTCTGTGGCCCGAGTTTTCAGTCGACTGCCAGGTGTGTCAGGGCTATATTTAGGGTTGCTGTGAAAGAGTGAACCCGGAGGGTCCAGTTGCATGTGGGGCTGCATAAAGGCTCCCCTGGGGAGTTCACTTGTACCCAAAGCCTTCCTCTGGGGGCACTTTTGGATGGGCGAATTAGGCTTTTAACGCATTTTCTGGGGCCCGAGTTTTCAGTCGACTGCCAGGCGGGCCAGGGCTATATTTAGGGTTGCTGTGAAAGAGTGAACCCGGAGGGTCCAGTTGCATGTGGGGCTGCGTTAAGGCACCCCTGGGGAGTTCAGATGTACCCAAAGCCTTCCTCTAGGGGCACTTTTGGATGGGCGAATTAGGCTTTTAACGCATTTTCTGGGGCCCGAGTTTTCAGTCGACTGCCAGGCGGGCCAGGGCTATATTTAGGGTTGCTGTGAAAGAGTGAACCCGGAGGGTCCAGTTGCATGTGGGGCTGCATAAAGGCTCCCCTGGGGAGTTCACTTGTACCCAAAGCCTTCCTTTGGGGGCACTTTTGGATGGGTGAATGGGGCTCGAAACGCTTTTTCTGTGGCCCGAGTTTTCAGTTTTCTGCCATGCTGGCTAGTGTTATATTTAGGGTTGCTTGTAAGCAGCGAACACGGGGGGTCCAGTTGCGTATGGGCCTGCATAAAGTCTCCCCAGGGGAGTTCACTTGTACCCAAAGCCATCCTCTGGGGGCACTTTTGGATGGGTGAATGGGGCTTGAAACGCATTTTCTGGAGCCCGAGTTTTCAGTCTTCTGCCATGGTGGCTAGGGGTATATTTAGGGTTGCTCGTAAACAGTGAACAAGGAGGGTCCAGTTGCATGTGGGGTTGCGTAAAGGCTCCCCTGGGGAGTTCACTTGTACCCAAAGCCTTCCTCTGGGGGCACTTTTGGATGGGCGAATTAGGCTTTTAACGCATTTTCTGTGGCCCGAGTTTTCAGTTGACTGCCAGGCGGGCCAGGGCTATATTTAGGGTTGCTGTGAAAGAGTGAACCCGGAGGGTCCAGTTGCATGTGGGGCTGCATAAAGGCTCCCCTGGGGAGTTCACTTGTACCCAAAGCCTTCCTCTGGGGGCACTTTTGGATGGTCGAATGGGGCTTGTAGTACGTTTTCTGTGGCCCGAGTTTTCAGTCTTCTGCCATGCGGGCCAGGGCTATATTTAGGGTTGCTGTGAAAGAGCGAATACGGAGGGTCCAGTTGCATGTGGGGCTGCGTTAAGGCTCCCCTGGAGAGTTCACTTGTACCCAAAGCCTTCCTTTGGGGGCACTTCTGGATGGGCGAAAGGGGCTTGAAACGCTTTTTCTGTGGCCCGAGTTTTCAGTCTTCTGCCATGCTGGCTAGGGTTATATTTAGGGTTGCTGTAAAGAGCGAACACGGAGGGTCCAGTTGCATGTGGGGCTGCGTAAAGGCTCCCCTGGGGAGTTCAGATGTACCCAAAGCCTTCCTTTGGGGGCACTTCTGGATGGGCGAAAGGGGCTTGAAACGCTTTTTCTGTGGCCCGAGTTTTCAGTCTTCTGCCATGCTGGCTAGGTTTATATTTAGGGTTGCTGTAAAGAGCGAACACGGGGGGTCCAGTTGCATGTGGGGCTGCGTAAAGGCTCCCCTGGGGAGTTCAGATGTACCCAAAGCCTTCCTTTGGGGGCACTTCTGGATGGGTGAATGGGGCTTGAAACGCATTTTCTGGAGCCCGAGTTTTCAGTCTTCTGCCATGCTGGCTAGGGGTATATTTAGGGTTGCTCGTAAACAGTGAACAAGGAGGGTCCAGTTGCATGTGGGGCTGCGTAAAGGCTCCCCTGGGGAGTTCACTTGTACCCAAAGCCTTCCTCTGGGGGCACTTTTGGATGGGCGAATTAGGCTTTTAACGCATTTTCTGTGGCCCGAGTTTTCAGTCGACTGCCAGGTGTGTCAGGGCTATATTTAGGGTTGCTGTGAAAGAGTGAACCCGGAGGGTCCAGTTGCATGTGGGGCTGCATAAAGGCTCCCCTGGGGAGTTCACTTGTACCCAAAGCCTTCCTCTGGGGGCACTTTTGGATGGGCGAATTAGGCTTTTAACGCATTTTCTGGGGCCCGAGTTTTCAGTCGACTGCCAGGCGGGCCAGGGCTATATTTAGGGTTGCTGTGAAAGAGTGAACCCGGAGGGTCCAGTTGCATGTGGGGCTGCGTTAAGGCACCCCTGGGGAGTTCAGATGTACCCAAAGCCTTCCTCTAGGGGCACTTTTGGATGGGCGAATTAGGCTTTTAACGCATTTTCTGGGGCCCGAGTTTTCAGTCGACTGCCAGGCGGGCCAGGGCTATATTTAGGGTTGCTGTGAAAGAGTGAACCCGGAGGGTCCAGTTGCATGTGGGGCTGCATAAAGGCTCCCCTGGGGAGTTCACTTGTACCCAAAGCCTTCCTTTGGGGGCACTTCTGGATGGGTGAATGGGGCTCGAAACGCTTTTTCTGTGGCCCGAGTTTTCAGTTTTCTGCCATGCTGGCTAGTGTTATATTTAGGGTTGCTTGTAAGCAGCGAACACGGGGGGTCCAGTTGCGTATGGGCCTGCATAAAGTCTCCCCAGGGGAGTTCACTTGTACCCAACGCCATCCTCTGGGGGCACTTTTGGATGGGTGAATGGGGCTTGAAACGCTTTTTCTGTGGCCCGAATTTTCAGTTTTCTGCTATGCTGGCTAGTGTTATATTTAGGGTTGCTTGTAAACAGCGAAAACGGGGGGTCCAGTTGCGTATGGGCCTGCATAAAGGCTCCCCTGGGGATTTCAGTTGTACCCAAAGCCTTCCTCTGGGGGCACTTCTGGATGGACGAATTAGGCTTTTAACGCATTTTCTGGGGCCCGAGTTTTCAGTCGACTGCTAGGCTGGCCAGGGCTATATTTAGGGTTGCTGTGAAAGAGCGAATTCGGAGGGTCCAGTTGCATGTGGGGCTGCGTAAAGGCTCCCCTGGGGAGTTCACTTGTACCCAAAGCCTTCCTCTGGGGGCACTTTTGGATGGGCGAAGTAGGCTTTTAATGCATTTTCTGGGGCCCGAGTTTTCAGTCGACTGCCAGGCGGGCCAGGGCTATATTTAGGGTTGCTGTGAAAGAGTGAACCCGGAGGGTCCAGTTGCATGTGGGGCTGCATAAAGGCTCCCCTGGGGAGTTCACTTGTACCCAAAGCCTTCCTTTGGGGGCACTTCTGGATGGGTGAATGGGGCTCGAAACGCTTTTTCTGTGGCCCGAGTTTTCAGTTTTCTGCCATGCTGGCTAGTGTTATATTTAGGGTTGCTTGTAAGCAGCGAACACGGGGGGTCCAGTTGCGAATGGGCCTGCATAAAGGCTCCCCTGGGGAGTTCACTTGTACCCAAAGCCTTCCTCTGGGGGCACTTTTGGATGGGTGAATGGGGCTTGAAACGCATTTTCTGGGGCCCGAGTTTTCAGTCGACTGCTAGGCTGGCCAGGGCTATATTTAGGGTTGCTGTGAAAGAGCGAATACGGAGAGTCCAGTTGCATGTGGGGCTGCGTAAAGGCTCCCTTGGGGAGTTCAGTTGTACCCAAAGCCTTCCTCTGGGGGCACTTTTGGATGGGCGAAGTAGGCTTTTAATGCATTTTCTGGGGCCCGAGTTTTCAGTCGACTGCCAGGCGGGCCAGGGTTATATTTAGGGTTGCTGTGAAAGAGCAAATACGGAGGGTCCAGTTGCATGTGGGGCTGGGTTAAGGCTCCCCTGGGGAGTTCACTTGTACCCAAAGCCTTCCTTTGGGGGCACTTTTGGATGGTCCAAGGGGAATCGCAATGCGTTTTCTGAGGCCCGCTTTTTCAGTCTTCTCCCATTACGCCGAGGGCTATATTTAGGCTTGCGGTGAAAGAGTGAACCCGGAGGGTCCAGTTGCATGTGGGGCTGCATAAAGGCTCCCCTGGGGAGTTCACTTGTACCCAAAGCCTTCCTTTGGGGGCACTTCTGGATGGGTGAATGGGGCTTGAAACTCTTTTTCTGTGGCCCGAGTTTTCAGTCGTCTGCCATGCGGGCCAGGGTTATATTTAGGGTTGCTGTGAAAGAGCGAATACGGAGGGTCCAGTTGCATGTGGGGCTGCATAAAGGCTCCCCTGGGGAGTTCACTTGTACCCAAAGCCTTCCTTTGGGGGCACTTCTGGATGGGCGAAAGGGGCTTGAAACGCTTTTTCTGTGGCCCGAGTTTTCAGTCTTCTGCCATGCTGGCTAGGGTTATATTTAGGGTTGCTGTAAAGAGCGAACACGGAGGGTCCAGTTGCATGTGGGGCTGCGTAAAGGCTCCCCTGGGGAGTTCAGATGTACCCAAAGCCTTCCTTTGGGGGCACTTCTGGATGGGCGAATGGGGCTTGAAACGCATTTTCTGGAGCCCGAGTTTTCAGTCTTCTGCCATGCTGGCTAGGGTTATATTTAGGGTTGCTCGTAAACAGTGAAAAAGGAGGTTCCAGTTGCATGTGGGTCTGCGTAAAGGCTCCCCTGGTGAGTTCAGTTGTACCCAAAGCCTTCCTCTGGGGGCACTTTTGGATGGGCGAATTAGGCTTTTAACAGTTTTTCTGGGGCCCGAGTTTTCAGTCGACTGCCAGGCGGGCCAGGGCTATATTTAGGGTTGCTGTGAAAGAGTGAACCCGGAGGGTCCAGTTGCATGTGGGGCTGCGTTAAGGCTCCCCTGGGGAGTTCAGTTGTACCCAAAGCCTTCCTCTGGGGGCACTTTTGGATGGGTGAATTAGGCTTTTAACGCATTTTCTGTGGCCCGAGTTTTCAGTCGACTGCCAGGCGGGCCAGGGCTATATTTAGGGTTGCTGTGAAAGAGCGAATACGGAGGGTCCAGTTGCATGTGGGGCTGCGTTAAGGCTCCCCTGGGGAGTTCAGTTGTACCCAAAGCCTTCCTTTGGGGGCACTTTTGCATGGTCCAAGGGGAATCGCAATGCGTTTTTTGAGGCCCGCTTTTTCAGTCTTCTCCCATTGCGCCGAGGGCTATTTTTAGGGTTGCGGTGAAAGAGGGAACCCGGAGGGTCCAGTTGCATGTGGGGCTGCATAAAGGCTCCCCTGGGGAGTTCAGTTGTACCCAAAGCCTTCCTCTGGGGGCACTTTTGGATGGGCGAATTAGGCTTTTAACGCATTTTCTGGGGCCCGAGTTTTCAGTCGACTGCCAGGCGGGCCAGGGCTATATTTAGGGTTGCTGTGAAAGAGCGAATACGGAGGGTCCAGTTGCATGTGGGGCTGCGTAAAGGCTCCCCTGGGGAGTTCACTTGTACCCAAAGCCTTCCTCTGGGGGCACTTTTGGATGGGCGAAGTAGGCTTTTAATGCATTTTCTGGGGCCCGAGTTTTCAGTCGACTGCCAGGCGGGCCAGGGCTATATTTAGGATTGCTGTGAAAGAGTGAACCCGGAGGGTCCAGTTGCATGTGGGGCTGCATAAAGGCTCCCCTGGGGAGTTCACTTGTACCCAAAGCCTTCCTTTGGGGGCACTTCTGGATGGGTGAATGGGGCTCGAAACGCTTTTTCTGTGGCCCGAGTTTTCAGTTTTCTGCCATGCTGGCTAGTGTTATATTTAGGGTTGCTTGTAAGCAGCGAACACGGGGGGTCTAGTTGCTTATGGGCCTGCATAAAGGCTCCCCTGGGGAGTTCACTTGTACCCAAAGCCATCCTCTGGGGGCACTTCTGGATGGGTGAATGGGGCTTGAAACGCATTTTCTGGAGCCCGAGTTTTCAGTCTTCTGCCATGGTGGCTAGGGGTATATTTAGGGTTGCTCGTAAACAGTGAACAAGGAGGGTCCAGTTGCATGTGGGGCTGCGTAAAGGCTCCCCTGGGGAGTTCAGATGAACCCAAAGCCTTCCTCTGGGGACACTTTTGGATGGGCGAATTAGGGTTTTAACGCATTTTCTGGGGCCCGAGTTTTCAGTCGACTGCCAGGCGGGCCAGGGCTATATTTAGGGTTGCTGTGAAAGAGCGAATACGGAGGGTCCAGTTGCATGTGGGGCTGCGTTAAGGCTCCCCTGGGGAGTTCAGTTGTACCCAAAGCCTTCCTTTGGGGGCACTTTTGCATGGTCCAAGGGGAATCGCAATGCGTTTTCTGAGGCCCGCTTTTTCAGTCTTCTCCCATTGCGCCGAGGGCTACATTTAGGCTTGCGGTGAAAGAGTGAACCCGGAGGGTCCAGTTGCATGTGGGGCTGCATAAAGGCTCCCCTGGGGAGTTCAGTTGTACCCAAAGCCTTCCTTTGGGGGCACTTCTGGATGGGTGAATGGGGCTTGAAACGCATTTTCTGGAGCCCGAGTTTTCAGTCTTCTGCCATGGTGGCTAGGGGTATATTTAGGGTTGCTCGTAAACAGTGAACAAGGAGGGTCCAGTTGCAAGTGGTGCTGCATAAAGGCTCCCCTGGGGAGTTCACTTGTACCCAAAGCCTTCCTCTGGGGGCACTTTTGTATGTTCGAATTGGGCTTGTAGCCCGTTTTCTGTGGCCCGAGTTTTCAGTCTTCTGCCATGCGGGCCAGGGCTATATTTAGGGTTGCTTGTAAACAGCGAACACGGAGGGTCCAGTTGCGTATGGGCCTGCATAAAGGCTCCCCTGGGGAGTTCAGTTGTACCCAAAGCCTTCCTTTGGGGGCACTTCTGGATGGGCGAAAGGGGCTTGAAACGCTTTTTCTGTGGCCCGAGTTTTCAGTCTTCTGCCATGCTGGCTAGGGTTATATTTAGGGTTGCTGTAAAGAGCGAACACGGAGGGTCCAGTTGCATGTGGGGCTGCATAAAGGCTCCCCTGGGGAGTTCACTTGTACCCAAAGCCTTCCTTTGGAGGCACTTTTGGATGGGCGAATGGGGCTCGTAACACATTTTCTGTGGCCCGAGCTTTCAGTCGACTGCCAGGCGTGCTAGGGCTATATTTAGGCATGCGGTGAAAGAGTGAACCCGGAGGGTCCAGTTGCATGTGGGGCTGCATAAAGGCTCCCCTGGGGAGTTCAGTTGTACCCAAAGCCTTCCTTTGGGGGCACTTCTGGATGGGTGAATGGGGCTTGAAACGCATTTTCTGGAGCCCGAGTTTTCAGTCTTCTGCCATGCTGGCTAGGTGTATATTTAGGGTTGCTCGTAAACAGTGAACAAGGAGGCAAGGAGGGTCCAGTTGCATGTGGGGCTGTGTAAAGTCTCCCCTGGAGAGTTCAGTTGTACCCAAAGCCTTCCTCTGGGGGCACTTTTGGATGGGCGAATTAGGCTTTTAACAGTTTTTCTGGGGCCCGAGTTTTCAGTCGACTGCCAGGCGGGCCAGGGTTATATTTAGGGTTGCTGTGAAAGAGCGAATACGGAGGGTCCAGTTGCATGTGGGGCTGCGTTAAGGCTCCCCTGGGGAGTCCAGTTGTACCCAAAGCCTTCCTCTGGGGGCACTTTTGGATGGTCCAAGGGGAATCGCAATGCGTTTTCTGAGGCCCGCTTTTTCAGTCTTCTCCCATTGCGCCGAGGTCTATATTTAGGCTTGCGGTGAAAGAGTGAACCCGGAGGGTCCAGTTGCATGTGGGGCTGCATAAAGGCTCCCCTGGGGAGTTCAGTTGGACCCAAAGCCTTCCTTTGGGGCACTTCTGGATGGGTGAATGGGGCTTGAAACGCATTTTCTGGAGCCCGAGTTTTCAGTCTTCTGCCATGGTGGCTAGGGGTATATTTAGGGTTGCTCGTAAACAGTGAACAAGGAGGGTCCAGTTGCATGTGGGGCTGCGTTAAGGCTCCCCTGGGGAGTCCAGTTGTACCCAAAGCCTTCCTCTGGGGGCACTTTTGGATGGGCGAATTAGGCTTTTAACGCATTTTCTGGGGCCCGAGTTTTCAGTCGACTGCCAGGCGGGCCAGGGCTATATTTAGGGTTGCTGTGAAAGAGTGAACCCGGAGGGTCCAGTTGCATGTGGGGCTGCGTTAAGGCTCCCCTGGGGAGTTCAGTTGTACCCAAAGCCTTCCTCTGGGGGCACTTTTGGATGGGCGAATTAGGCTTTTAACGCATTTTCTGGGGCCCGAGTTTTCAGTCGACTGCCAGGCGGGCCAGGGATATATTTAGGGTTGCTGTGAAAGAGTGAACCCGGAGGGTCCAGTTGCATGTGGGGCTGCGCTAAGGCTCCCCTGGGGAGTTCAGTTGTACCCAAAGCCTTCCTCTGGGGGCACTTTTGGATGGGCGAATTAGGCTTTTAACGCATTTTCTGGTTCCCGAGTTTTCAGTCGACTGCCAGGCGGGCCAGGGCTATATTTAGGGTTGCTGTGAAAGAGCGAATACGGAGGGTCCAGTTGCATGTGGGGCTGCGTTAAGGCTCCCCTGGGGAGTTCAGTTGTACCCAAAGCCTTCCTTTGGGGGCCCTTTTGCATTGTCCAAGGGGAATCGCAATGCGTTTTCTGAGGTCCGCTTTTTCAGTCTTCTCCCATTGCGCCGAGGGCTATATTTAGGCTTGCGGTGAAAGAGTGAACCCGGAGGGTCCAGTTGCATGTGGGGCTGCATAAAGGCTCCCCTGGGGAGTTCACTTGTACCCAAAGCCTTCCTTTGGGGGCACTTCTGGATGGGTGAATGGGGCTTGAAACTCTTTTTCTGTGGCCCGAGTTTTCAGTCGTCTGCCATGCGGGCCAGGGTTATATTTAGGGTTGCTGTGAAAGAGCGAATACGGAGGGTCCAGTTGCATGTGGGGCTGCATAAAGGCTCCCCTGGGGAGTTCACTTGTACCCAAAGCCTTCCTTTGGGGGCACTTCTGGATGGGCGAAAGGGGCTTGAAACGCTTTTTCTGTGGCCCGAGTTTTCAGTCTTCTGCCATGCTGGCTAGGGTTATATTTAGGGTTGCTGTAAAGAGCGAACACGGAGGGTCCAGTTGCATGTGGGGCTGCGTAAAGGCTCCCCTGGGGAGTTCAGATGTACCCAAAGCCTTCCTTTGGGGGCACTTCTGGATGGGCGAATGGGGCTTGAAACGCATTTTCTGGAGCCCGAGTTTTCAGTCTTCTGCCATGGTGGCTAGGGTTATATTTAGGGTTGCTCGTAAACAGTGAAAAAGGAGGTTCCAGTTGCATGTGGGTCTGCGTAAAGGCTCCCCTGGTGAGTTCAGTTGTACCCAAAGCCTTCCTCTGGGGGCACTTTTGGATGGGCGAATTAGGCTTTTAACAGTTTTTCTGGGGCCCGAGTTTTCAGTCGACTGCCAGGCGGGCCAGGGCTATATTTAGGGTTGCTGTGAAAGAGTGAACCCGGAGGGTCCAGTTGCATGTGGGGCTGCGTTAAGGCTCCCCTGGGGAGTTCAGTTGTACCCAAAGCCTTCCTCTGGGGGCACTTTTGGATGGGTGAATTAGGCTTTTAACGCATTTTCTGTGGCCCGAGTTTTCAGTCGACTGCCAGGCGGGCCAGGGCTATATTTAGGGTTGCTGTGAAAGAGCGAATACGGAGGGTCCAGTTGCATGTGGGGCTGCGTTAAGGCTCCCCTGGGGAGTTCAGTTGTACCCAAAGCCTTCCTTTGGGGGCACTTTTGCATGGTCCAAGGGGAATCGCAATGCGTTTTTTGAGGCCCGCTTTTTCAGTCTTCTCCCATTGCGCCGAGGGCTATTTTTAGGGTTGCGGTGAAAGAGGGAACCCGGAGGGTCCAGTTGCATGTGGGGCTGCATAAAGGCTCCCCTGGGGAGTTCAGTTGTACCCAAAGCCTTCCTCTGGGGGCACTTTTGGATGGGCGAATTAGGCTTTTAACGCATTTTCTGGGGCCCGAGTTTTCAGTCGACTGCCAGGCGGGCCAGGGCTATATTTAGGGTTGCTGTGAAAGAGCGAATACGGAGGGTCCAGTTGCATGTGGGGCTGCGTAAAGGCTCCCCTGGGGAGTTCACTTGTACCCAAAGCCTTCCTCTGGGGGCACTTTTGGATGGGCGAAGTAGGCTTTTAATGCATTTTCTGGGGCCCGAGTTTTCAGTCGACTGCCAGGCGGGCCAGGGCTATATTTAGGATTGCTGTGAAAGAGTGAACCCGGAGGGTCCAGTTGCATGTGGGGCTGCATAAAGGCTCCCCTGGGGAGTTCACTTGTACCCAAAGCCTTCCTTTGGGGGCACTTCTGGATGGGTGAATGGGGCTCGAAACGCTTTTTCTGTGGCCCGAGTTTTCAGTTTTCTGCCATGCTGGCTAGTGTTATATTTAGGGTTGCTTGTAAGCAGCGAACACGGGGGGTCTAGTTGCTTATGGGCCTGCATAAAGGCTCCCCTGGGGAGTTCACTTGTACCCAAAGCCATCCTCTGGGGGCACTTCTGGATGGGTGAATGGGGCTTGAAACGCATTTTCTGGAGCCCGAGTTTTCAGTCTTCTGCCATGGTGGCTAGGGGTATATTTAGGGTTGCTCGTAAACAGTGAACAAGGAGGGTCCAGTTGCATGTGGGGCTGCGTAAAGGCTCCCCTGGGGAGTTCAGATGAACCCAAAGCCTTCCTCTGGGGACACTTTTGGATGGGCGAATTAGGGTTTTAACGCATTTTCTGGGGCCCGAGTTTTCAGTCGACTGCCAGGCGGGCCAGGGCTATATTTAGGGTTGCTGTGAAAGAGCGAATACGGAGGGTCCAGTTGCATGTGGGGCTGCGTTAAGGCTCCCCTGGGGAGTTCAGTTGTACCCAAAGCCTTCCTTTGGGGGCACTTTTGCATGGTCCAAGGGGAATCGCAATGCGTTTTCTGAGGCCCGCTTTTTCAGTCTTCTCCCATTGCGCCGAGGGCTACATTTAGGCTTGCGGTGAAAGAGTGAACCCGGAGGGTCCAGTTGCATGTGGGGCTGCATAAAGGCTCCCCTGGGGAGTTCAGTTGTACCCAAAGCCTTCCTTTGGGGGCACTTCTGGATGGGTGAATGGGGCTTGAAACGCATTTTCTGGAGCCCGAGTTTTCAGTCTTCTGCCATGGTGGCTAGGGGTATATTTAGGGTTGCTCGTAAACAGTGAACAAGGAGGGTCCAGTTGCAAGTGGTGCTGCATAAAGGCTCCCCTGGGGAGTTCACTTGTACCCAAAGCCTTCCTCTGGGGGCACTTTTGTATGTTCGAATTGGGCTTGTAGCCCGTTTTCTGTGGCCCGAGTTTTCAGTCTTCTGCCATGCGGGCCAGGGCTATATTTAGGGTTGCTTGTAAACAGCGAACACGGAGGGTCCAGTTGCGTATGGGCCTGCATAAAGGCTCCCCTGGGGAGTTCAGTTGTACCCAAAGCCTTCCTTTGGGGGCACTTCTGGATGGGCGAAAGGGGCTTGAAACGCTTTTTCTGTGGCCCGAGTTTTCAGTCTTCTGCCATGCTGGCTAGGGTTATATTTAGGGTTGCTGTAAAGAGCGAACACGGAGGGTCCAGTTGCATGTGGGGCTGCATAAAGGCTCCCCTGGGGAGTTCACTTGTACCCAAAGCCTTCCTTTGGAGGCACTTTTGGATGGGCGAATGGGGCTCGTAACACATTTTCTGTGGCCCGAGCTTTCAGTCGACTGCCAGGCGTGCTAGGGCTATATTTAGGCATGCGGTGAAAGAGTGAACCCGGAGGGTCCAGTTGCATGTGGGGCTGCATAAAGGCTCCCCTGGGGAGTTCAGTTGTACCCAAAGCCTTCCTTTGGGGGCACTTCTGGATGGGTGAATGGGGCTTGAAACGCATTTTCTGGAGCCCGAGTTTTCAGTCTTCTGCCATGCTGGCTAGGTGTATATTTAGGGTTGCTCGTAAACAGTGAACAAGGAGGCAAGGAGGGTCCAGTTGCATGTGGGGCTGTGTAAAGTCTCCCCTGGAGAGTTCAGTTGTACCCAAAGCCTTCCTCTGGGGGCACTTTTGGATGGGCGAATTAGGCTTTTAACAGTTTTTCTGGGGCCCGAGTTTTCAGTCGACTGCCAGGCGGGCCAGGGTTATATTTAGGGTTGCTGTGAAAGAGCGAATACGGAGGGTCCAGTTGCATGTGGGGCTGCGTTAAGGCTCCCCTGGGGAGTCCAGTTGTACCCAAAGCCTTCCTCTGGGGGCACTTTTGGATGGGCGAATTAGGCTTTTAACGCATTTTCTGTGGCCGGAGTTTTCAATCGACTGCCAGGCGGGCCAGGGCTATATTTAGGGTTGCTGTGAAAGAGTGAACCCGGAGGGTCCAGTTGCATGTGGGGCTGCGCTAAGGCTCCCCTGGGGAGTTCAGTTGTACCCAAAGCCTTCCTTTGGGGGCACTTCTGGATGGGTGAATGGGGCTTGACACGCATTTTCTGGAGCCCGAGTTTTCAGTCTTCTGCCATGGTGGCTAGGGGTATATTTAGGGTTGCTCGTAAACAGTGAACAAGGAGGGTCCAGTTGCATGTGGGGCTGCGTAAAGGCTCCACTGGGGAGTTCAGTTGTACCCAAAGCCTTCCTCTGGGGGCACTTTTGGATGGGCGAATTAGGCTTTTAACGCATTTTTTGGGGCCTGAGTTTTCAGTCGACTGCCAGGCGGGCCAGGGCTATATTTAGGGTTGCTGTGAAAGAGTGAACAAGGAGGGTCCAGTTGCATGTGGGGCTGCATAAAGGCTCCCCTGGGGAGTTCAGTTGTACCCAAAGCCTTCCTCTGGGGGCACTTTTGGATGGGCGAATTAGGCTTTTAACGCATTTTCTGGGGCCTGAGTTATCAGTCGACTGCCAGGCGGGCCAGGGCTATATTTAGGGTTGCTGTGAAAGAGTGAACCCGGAGGGTCCAGTTGCATGTGGGGCTGCGCTAAGGCTCCCCTGGGGAGTTCAGTTGTACCCAAAGCCTTCCTCTGGAGGCACTTTTGGATGGGCGAATTAGGCTTTTAACGCATTTTCTGGGGCCCGAGTTTTCAGTCGACTGCCAGGCGGGCCAGGGCTCTATTTAGGGTTGCTGTGAAAGAGCGAATACGGAGGGTCCAGTTGCATGTGGGGCTGCGTTAAGGCTCCCCTGGGGTGTTCAGTTGTACCCAAAGCCTTCCTTTGGGGGCACTTTTGGATGGTCCAAGGGGAATCGCAATGCGTTTTCTGAGGCCCGCTTTTTCAGTCTTCTCCCATTGCGCCGAGGTCTATATTTAGGCTTGCGGTGAAAGAGTGAACCCGGAGGGTCCAGTTGCATGTGGGGCTGCATAAAGGCTCCCCTGGGGAGTTCAGTTGGACCCAAAGCCTTCCTTTGGGGCACTTCTGGATGGGTGAATGGGGCTTGAAACGCATTTTCTGGAGCCCGAGTTTTCAGTCTTCTGCCATGGTGGCTAGGGGTATATTTAGGGTTGCTCGTAAACAGTGAACAAGGAGGGTCCAGTTGCATGTGGGGCTGCGTTAAGGCTCCCCTGGGGAGTCCAGTTGTACCCAAAGCCTTCCTCTGGGGGCACTTTTGGATGGGCGAATTAGGCTTTTAACGCATTTTCTGGGGCCCGAGTTTTCAGTCGACTGCCAGGCGGGCCAGGGCTATATTTAGGGTTGCTGTGAAAGAGTGAACCCGGAGGGTCCAGTTGCATGTGGGGCTGCGTTAAGGCTCCCCTGGGGAGTTCAGTTGTACCCAAAGCCTTCCTCTGGGGGCACTTTTGGATGGGCGAATTAGGCTTTTAACGCATTTTCTGGGGCCCGAGTTTTCAGTCGACTGCCAGGCGGGCCAGGGATATATTTAGGGTTGCTGTGAAAGAGTGAACCCGGAGGGTCCAGTTGCATGTGGGGCTGCGCTAAGGCTCCCCTGGGGAGTTCAGTTGTACCCAAAGCCTTCCTCTGGGGGCACTTTTGGATGGGCGAATTAGGCTTTTAACGCATTTTCTGGTTCCCGAGTTTTCAGTCGACTGCCAGGCGGGCCAGGGCTATATTTAGGGTTGCTGTGAAAGAGCGAATACGGAGGGTCCAGTTGCATGTGGGGCTGCGTTAAGGCTCCCCTGGGGAGTTCAGTTGTACCCAAAGCCTTCCTTTGGGGGCCCTTTTGCATTGTCCAAGGGGAATCGCAATGCGTTTTCTGAGGTCCGCTTTTTCAGTCTTCTCCCATTGCGCCGAGGGCTATATTTAGGCTTGCGGTGAAAGAGTGAACCCGGAGGGTCCAGTTGCATGTGGGGCTGCATAAAGGCTCCCCTGGGGAGTTCAGTTGGACCCAAAGCCTTCCTTTGGGGGCACTTTTGGATGGGTGAATGGGGCTTGAAACGCATTTTCTGGAGCCCGAGTTTTCAGTCTTCTGCCATGGTGGCTAGGGGTATATTTAGGGTTGCTCGTAAACAGTGAACAAGGAGGGTCCAGTTGCATGTGGGGCTGCGTAAAGGCTCCCCTGGGGAGTTCAGTTGTACCCAAAGCCTTCCTCTGGGGGCACTTTTGGATGGGCGAATTAGGCTTTTAACAGTTTTTCTGGGGCCCGAGTTTTCAGTCGACTGCCAGGCGGGCCAGGGCTATATTTAGGGTTGCTGTGAAAGAGCGAATACGGAGGGTCCAGTTGCATGTGGGGCTGTGTTAAGGCTCGCCTGGGGAGTTCAGTTGTACCCAAAGACTTCCTCTGGGGGCACTTTTCGATGGGCCAATTAGCCTTTTAACGCATTTTCTGGGGCCCGAGTTTTCAGTCGACTGCCAGGCGGGCCAGGGCTATATTTAGGGTTGCTGTGAAAGAGTGAACCCGGAGGGTCCAGTTGCATGTGGGGCTGCGTTAAGGCTCCCCTGGGGAGTTCACTTGTACCCAAAGCCTTCCTCTGGGGGCACTTTTGGATGGGCGAATTAGGCTTTTAACGCATTTTCTGGGGCCCGAGTTTTCAGTCGACTGCCAGGCGGGCCAGGGCTATATTTAGGGTTGCTGTGAAAGAGTGAACACGGAGGGTCCAGTTGCATGTGGGGCTGCGCTAAGGCTCCCCTGGGGAGTTCAGTTGTACCCAAAGCCTTCCTCTGGGGGCACTTTTGGATGGGCGAATTAGGCTTTTAACGCATTTTCTGGGGCCCGAGTTTTCAGTCGACTGCCAGGCGGGCCAGGGCTATATTTAGGGTTGCTGTGAAAGAGCGAATACGGAGGGTCCAGTTGCATGTGGGGCTGCGTTAAGGCTCCCCTGGGGAGTTCAGTTGTACCCAAAGCCTTCCTTTGGAGGCACTTCTGGATGGGTGAATGGGGCTTGACACGCATTTTCTGGAGCCCGAGTTTTCAGTCTTCTGCCATGGTGGCTAGGGGTATATTTAGGGTTGCTCGTAAACAGTGAACAAGGAGGGTCCAGTTGCATGTGGGGCTGCATAAAGGCTCCCCTGGGGAGTTCAGTTGTACCCAAAGCCTTCCTCTGGGGGCACTTTTGGATGGGCGAATTAGGCTTTTAACAGTTTTTCTGTGGCCCGAGTTTTCAGTCGACTGCCAGGCGGGCCAGGGCTATATTTAGGGTTGCTGTGAAAGAGCGAATACGGAGGGTCCAGTTGCATGTGGGGCTGCGTTAAGGCTCCCCTGGGGAGTCCAGTTGTACCCAAAGCCTTCTTTTGGGGGCACTTTTGGATGGTCCAAGGGGAATCGAAATGCTTTTTCTGAGGCCCGCTTTTTCAGTCTTCTCTCATTGCGCCGAGGTATATATATAGGCTTTCGGTGAAAGCGTGAACCCGGAGGGTCCAGTTGCATGTGGGGCTGCATAAAGGCTCACCTGGGGAGTTCAGTTGTACCCAAAGCCTTCCTTTGGGGGCACTTCTGGATGGGTGAATGGGGCTTGAAACGCATTTTCTGGAGCCCGAGTTTTCAGTCTTCTGCCATGGTGGCTAGGGGTATATTTAGCGTTGCTCGTAAACAGTGAACAAGGAGGGTCCAGTTGAATGTGGGGCTGCATAAAGGCTCCCCTGGGGAGTTCAGTTGTACCCAAAGCCTTCCTCTGGGGACACTTCTGGATGGGTGAATGGGGCATGAAACGCATTTTCCGGAGCCCGAGTTTTCAGTCTTCTGCCATGGTGGCTAGGGGTATATTTAGGGTTGCTCGTAAACAGTGAACAAGGAGGGTCCAGTTGCATGTGGGGCTGCGTTAAGGCTCCCCTGGGGAGTCCAGTTGTACCCAAAGCCTTCCTTTGGGGGCACTTCTGGATGGTCCAAGGGGAATCGCAATGCGTTTTCTGAGGCCCGCTTTTTCAGTCTTCTCCCAGTGCGCCGAGGGCTATATTTAGGGTTGCTGTGAAAGAGTGAACGCGGAGGGTCCCGTTGCATGTGGGGCTGCATAAAGGCTCCCCTGGGGAGTTCAGTTGTACCCAAAGCATTCCTTTGGGGGCATTTCTGGATGGGTAAATGGGGCTTGAAACGCTTTTTCTGGAGCCCGAGTTTTCAGGCTTCTGCCATGCTGGCTAGGGTTATATTTAGGGTTGCTGTAAAGAGCGAACACGGAGGGTCCAGTTGCATGTGGGGCTGCGTAAAGGCTCCCATGGGGAGTTCAGTTGTACCCAAAGCCTTCCTCTGGGGGCACTTTTGGATGGGCGAATTAGGCTTTTAATGCATTTTCTGGAGCCCGAGTTTTCAGTCGACTGCCAGGCGGGCCAGGGCTATATTTAGTGTTGCTGTGAAATTGCGAATACGGAGGGTCCAGTTGCATGTGGGGCTGCGTTAAGGCTCCCCTGGGGAGTTCACCTGTACCCAAAGCCATCCTCTGGGGGCACTTTTGGATGGGCGAATTAGGCTTTTAACGCATTTTCTGGGGCACGAGATTTCAGTCAACTGCCAGGCGGGCCAGTTTTATATTTAGTGTTGTTGTGAAAGAGTGAACCCGGAGGGTCCAGTTGCATGTGGGGCTGCATAAAGGCTCCCCTGGGGAGTTCACTTGTACCCAAAGCCTTCCTTTGGGGGCACTTCTGTATGGGCGAATGGGGCTTGAAACGCATTTTCTGGAGCCCGAGTTTTCAGTCTTCTGCCATGCTGGCTAGGGTTATATTTAGGGTTGCTGTAAAGAGCGAACACGGAGGGTCCAGTTGCATGTGGGGCTGCGTAAAGGCTCCCCTGGGGAGTACAGATGTACCCAAAGCCTTCCTTTGGGGGCACTTTTGGATGGGCGAATGGGGCTCGTAACACATTTTCTGTGGCCCGAGCTTTCAGTCGACTGCCAGGTGTGCTAGGGCTATATTTAGGATTGCGGTGAAAGAGTGAACCCGGAGGGTCCAGTTGCATGTGGGGCTGCATAAAGGCTCCCCTGGGGAGTTCAGTTGGACCCAAAGCCTTCCTTTGGGGGCACTTCTGGATGGGTGAATGGGGCTTGAAACGCATTTTCTCTAGCCCGAGTTTTCAGTCTTCTGCCATGGTGGCCAGGGGTATATTTAGGGTTGCTCGTAAACAGTGAACAAGGAGGGTCCAGTTGCATGTGGGGCTGCGTAAAGGCTCCCCTGGGGAGTTCAGATGTACCCAAAGCCTTCCTTTGGGGGCACTTTTGGATGGTCGAATGGGGCTTGTAGCACTTTTTCTGGGGCCCGATTTTTCAGTCGTCTGCCATGCGGGCCAGGGATATATTTATGGTTGCTGTGAAAGAGCGAATACGGAGGGTCCAGTTGCATGTGGGGCTGCGTAAAGGCTCACCTGGGGAGTTTACTTGTACCCAAAGCCTTCCTTTGGGGGCACTTCTGGATGGGCGAAAGGGGCTTGAAACGCATTTTCTGTGGCCCGAGTTTTCAGTCTTCTGCCATGCTGGCTAGGGTTATATTTAGGGTTGCTGTAAAGTGCGAACACGGTGGGTCCAGTTGCATGTAGGGCTGCGTAAAGGCTCCCCTGGGGAGTTCAGATGTACCCAAAGCCTTCCTTTTGGGGCACTTTTGGATGGGCGAATTAGGCATTTAACAGTTTTTCTGGGGCCCGAGTTTTCAGTCGACTGCCAGGCGGGCCAGGGCTATATTTAGGGTTGCTGTGAAAGAGCGAATACGGAGGGTCCAGTTGCATGTGGGGCTGCATAAAGGCTCCCCTGGGGAGTTCAGTTGTAACCAAAGCCTTCCTTTGGGGGCACTTTTGGATGGGCGAATTAGGCTTTTAACGCATTTTCTGGGGCCCGAGTTTTCAGTCGAATGCCAGGCTGGCCAGGGCTATATTTAGGGTTGCTGTGAAAGAGTGAACCCGGAGGGTCCAGTTGCATGTGGGGCTGCATAAAGGCTCCCCTGGGGAGTTCACTTGTACCCAAAGCCTTCCCTTGGGGGCATGTCTGTATGGGTGAATGGGGCTTGAAACACTTTTTCTGTGGCCCGAGTTTTCAGTTTTCTGCCATGCTGGCTAGTGTTATATTTAGGGTTGCTGTAAAGAGCGAACACGGAGGGTCCAGTTGCGTATGGGCCTGCATAAAGGCTCCCCTGGGGAGTTCAGATGTACCCAAAGCCTTCCTATGGGAGCACTTCTGGATGGGTGAATGGGGCTTGAAACGCTTTTTCTGTGGCCCGAGTTTTCAGTTTTCTGCCATGCTGGCTAGGGTTATATTTAGGGTTGCTGTAAAGAGCGAACACGGAGGGTCCAGTTGCATGTGGGGCTGCATAAAGGCTCCCCTGGGGAGTTCAGATGTACCCAAAGCCTTCCTTTGGAGGCACTTTTGGATGGGCGAATGGGGCTTGTAACACATTTTCTGTGGCCGGAGTTTTCAGTCGACTGCCAGGCGTGCTAGGGTTATATTTAGGGTTGCTGTGAAAGAGTGAACCCGGAGGGTTAAGTTACATGTGGGGCTGCATAAAGGCTCCCCTGGGGAGTTCAGTTGTACGCAAAGCCTTCCTTTGGGGGCACTTCTGGATGGGTGAATGGGGCTTGAAACACATTTTCTGGAGCCCTATTTTTCAGTCGACTGCCAGGCGGGCCAGGGCTATATTTAGGGTTGCTGTGAAAGAGTGAATACGGAGGGTCCAGTTGCATGTGGGGCTGCATAAAGGCTCCCCTGCGGAGTTCAGTTGTACCCAAAGCCTTCCTCTGGGGGCACTTTTGGATGGGCGAATTAGGCTTTTAACGCATTTTCTGTGGCCGGAGTTTTCAGTCGACTGCCAGGCGGGCCAGGGCTATATTTAGGGTTGCTGTGAAAGAGTGAACCCGGAGGGTCCAGTTGCATGTGGGGCTGCGTAAAGGCTCCCCTGGGGAGTTCAGATGTACCCAAAGCCTTCCTTTGGGGGCACTTTTGGATGGTCGAACGGGGCTCGTAACACATTTTCTGTGGCCCGAGCTTTCAGTCGACTGCCAGGCGTGCTAGGTCTATATTTAGGTTTGCGGTGAAAGAGTGAACCCGAAGGGTCCAGTTGCATGTGGGGCTGCATAAAGGCTCCCCTGGGGAGTTCAGTTGTACCCAAAGCCTTCCTTTGGGGACACTTCTGGATGGGTGAATGGGGCTTGAAACGCATTTTCTGGAGCCTGAGTTTTCAGTCTTCTGCCATGGTGGCTAGGGGTATATTTAGGGTTGCTCGTAAACAGTGAACAAGGAGTGTCCAGTTGCATATGGGGCTGCATAAAGGCTCCCCTGGGGCGTTCAGTTGTACCCAAAGCCTTCCTCTGGGGACACTTCTGGATGGGCGAATTAGGCTTTTAACACGTTTTCTGGGACCCGACTTTTCAGTCGACTGCCAGGAGGGCCAGGGTTATATTAAGGGTTGCTGTGAAAGAGCGAACACGGAGGGTCCAGTTGCATGTGGGGCTGCATAAAGGCTCCCCTGGGGAGTTCACTTGTACCGAAAGCCTTCCTTTGGGGGCACTTCTGGATGGGTGAAAGGGGCTTGAAACGCTTTTTCTGTGGCCCGAGTTTTCAGTTTTCTGCCATGCTGGCTAGTGTTATATTTAGGGTTGCTGTAAAGAGCGAACACGGAGGGTCCAGTTGCATGTGGGGCTGCGTTAAGGCTCCCCTGTGGAGTTCACTTGTACCCAAAGCCTTCCTCTGGGTGCACTTTTGGATAGGCGAATTAGGCTTTTAACAGTTTTTCTGTGGCCCGAGTTTTCAGTTTTCTGCCATGCTGGCTAGTGTTATATTTAGGGTTGCTTGTAAACAGCGAACACGGGGGGTCCAGTTGCGTATGGGCCTGCATAAAGGCTCCCCTGGGGAGTTCACTTGTACCCAAAGCCTTCCTTTGGGGGCACTTTTGGATGGGCGAATGGGGCTTGTAGCACGATTTCTGCGGCCCGATTTTTCAGTCGTCTGCCATTCTGGCCAGGGTTATATTTAGGGTTGCTGTAAAGAGCAAATACGGAGGGTCCAGTTGCATGTGGGGCTGCGTAAAGGCTCCCCTGGGGAGTTCAGATGTACCCAAAGCCTTCTTCTGGGGGCACTTTTGGATGGGCGAATGGGGCTCGTAACACATTTTCTGTGGCCCGAGGTTTCAGTCGACTGCCAGGCGTGCTAGGGCTATATTTAGGCTTGCGGTGAAAGAGTGAACCCGGAGGGTCCAGTTGCATGTGGGGCTGCATAAAGGCTCCCCTGGGGAGTTCAGTTGTACCCAAAGCCTTCATTTGGGGGCACTTTTGGATGGTCGAATGGGGCTTGTAGCACGTTTTCTGGGGCCCGATTTTTCAGTCGTCTGCCATGCGGGCCAGGGATATATTTAGGGTTGCTGGGAAAGAGCGAACACGGAGGGTCCAGTCGCATGTTGGGCAGCGTTAAGGCTCCCCTGGGGAGTCCAGTTGTACCCAAAGCCTTCCTTTGGGGGCACTTCTGGATGGGCGAAAGGGGCTTGAAACGCATTTTCTGTGGCCCGAGTTTTCAGTCTTCTGCCATGCTGGCTAGGGTTATATTTAGGGTTGCTGTAAAGAGCGAACACGGAGGGTCCAGTTGCATGTGGGGCTGCGTTAAGGCTCCCCTGGGGAGTTCACTTGTACCCAAAGCCTTCCTCTGGGTGCACTTTTGGATGGGCGAATTAGGCTTTTAACAGTTTTTCTGTGGCCCGAGTTTTCAGTTTTCTGCCATGCTGGCTAGTGTTATATTTAGAGTTGCTTCTAAACAGCGAACATGGGGGGTCCAGTTGCATGTGGGGCTGCATAAAGGCTCCCCTGGGGAGTTCAGTTGTACCCAAAGCCTTCCTTTGGGGGCACTTTTGGATGGGCGAATGGGGCTTGTAGCACGATTTCTGCGGCCCGATTTTTCAGTCGTCTGCCATGCTGGCCAGGGATATATTTAGGGTTGCAGTGAAAGAGCGAATACGGAGGGTCCAGTTGCATGTGGGGCTGCGTAAAGGCTCCCCTGGGGAGTTCACTTGTACCCAAAGCCTTCCTCTGGGGGCACTTTTGGATGGGCGAATTAGGCTTTTAACGCATTTTCTGGGGCCCGAGTTTTCACTCGACTGCCAGGCAGGCCAGGGCTATATTTAGGGTTGCTGTGAAAGAGTGAACCCGGAGGGTCCAGTTGCATGTGGGGCTGCATAAAGGCTCCCCTGGGGAGTTCACTTGTACCCAAAGCCTTCCCTTGGGGGCATGTCTGTATGGGTGAATGGGGCTTGAAACACTTTTTCTGTGGCCCGAGTTTTCAGTTTTCTGCCATGCTGGCTAGTGTTATATTTAGGGTTGCTGTAAAGAGCGAACACGGAGGGTCCAGTTGCGTATGGGCCTGCATAAAGGCTCCCCTGGGGAGTTCAGATGTACCCAAAGCCTTCCTATGGGAGCACTTCTGGATGGGTGAATGGGGCTTGAAACGCTTTTTCTGTGGCCCGAGTTTTCAGTTTTCTGCCATGCTGGCTAGGGTTATATTTAGGGTTGCTGTAAAGAGCGAACACGGAGGGTCCAGTTGCATGTGGGGCTGCATAAAGGCTCCCCTGGGGAGTTCAGATGTACCCAAAGCCTTCCTTTGGAGGCACTTTTGGATGGGCGAATGGGGCTTGTAACACATTTTCTGTGGCCGGAGTTTTCAGTCGACTGCCAGGCGTGCTAGGGTTATATTTAGGGTTGCTGTGAAAGAGTGAACCCGGAGGGTTAAGTTACATGTGGGGCTGCATAAAGGCTCCCCTGGGGAGTTCAGTTGTACGCAAAGCCTTCCTTTGGGGGCACTTCTGGATGGGTGAATGGGGCTTGAAACACATTTTCTGGAGCCCTATTTTTCAGTCGACTGCCAGGCGGGCCAGGGCTATATTTAGGGTTGCTGTGAAAGAGTGAATACGGAGGGTCCAGTTGCATGTGGGGCTGCATAAAGGCTCCCCTGCGGAGTTCAGTTGTACCCAAAGCCTTCCTCTGGGGGCACTTTTGGATGGGCGAATTAGGCTTTTAACGCATTTTCTGTGGCCGGAGTTTTCAGTCGACTGCCAGGCGGGCCAGGGCTATATTTAGGGTTGCTGTGAAAGAGTGAACCCGGAGGGTCCAGTTGCATGTGGGGCTGCGTAAAGGCTCCCCTGGGGAGTTCAGATGTACCCAAAGCCTTCCTTTGGGGGCACTTTTGGATGGTCGAACGGGGCTCGTAACACATTTTCTGTGGCCCGAGCTTTCAGTCGACTGCCAGGCGTGCTAGGTCTATATTTAGGTTTGCGGTGAAAGAGTGAACCCGAAGGGTCCAGTTGCATGTGGGGCTGCATAAAGGCTCCCCTGGGGAGTTCAGTTGTACCCAAAGCCTTCCTTTGGGGGCACTTCTGGATGGGTGAATGGGGCTTGAAACGCATTTTCTGGAGCCTGAGTTTTCAGTCTTCTGCCATGGTGGCTAGGGGTATATTTAGGGTTGCTCGTAAACAGTGAACAAGGAGTGTCCAGTTGCATATGGGGCTGCATAAAGGCTCCCCTGGGGCGTTCAGTTGTACCCAAAGCCTTCCTCTGGGGACACTTCTGGATGGGCGAATTAGGCTTTTAACACGTTTTCTGGGACCCGACTTTTCAGTCGACTGCCAGGAGGGCCAGGGTTATATTAAGGGTTGCTGTGAAAGAGCGAACACGGAGGGTCCAGTTGCATGTGGGGCTGCATAAAGGCTCCCCTGGGGAGTTCACTTGTACCGAAAGCCTTCCTTTGGGGGCACTTCTGGATGGGTGAAAGGGGCTTGAAACGCTTTTTCTGTGGCCCGAGTTTTCAGTTTTCTGCCATGCTGGCTAGTGTTATATTTAGGGTTGCTGTAAAGAGCGAACACGGAGGGTCCAGTTGCATGTGGGGCTGCGTTAAGGCTCCCCTGTGGAGTTCACTTGTACCCAAAGCCTTCCTCTGGGTGCACTTTTGGATAGGCGAATTAGGCTTTTAACAGTTTTTCTGTGGCCCGAGTTTTCAGTTTTCTGCCATGCTGGCTAGTGTTATATTTAGGGTTGCTTGTAAACAGCGAACACGGGGGGTCCAGTTGCGTATGGGCCTGCATAAAGGCTCCCCTGGGGAGTTCACTTGTACCCAAAGCCTTCTGTTGGGGGCACTTTTGGATGGGCGAATGGGGCTTGTAGCACGATTTCTGCGGCCCGATTTTTCAGTCGTCTGCCATTCTGGCCAGGGTTATATTTAGGGTTGCTGTAAAGAGCGAATACGGAGGGTCCAGTTGCATGTGGGGCTGCGTAAAGGCTCCCCTGGGGAGTTCAGATGTACCCAAAGCCTTCTTCTGGGGGCACTTTTGGATGGGCGAATGGGGCTCGTAACACATTTTCTGTGGCCCGAGGTTTCAGTCGACTGCCAGGCGTGCTAGGGCTATATTTAGGCTTGCGGTGAAAGAGTGAACCCGGAGGGTCCAGTTGCATGTGGGGCTGCATAAAGGCTCCCCTGGGGAGTTCAGTTGTACCCAAAGCCTTCATTTGGGGGCACTTTTGGATGGTCAAATGGGGCTTGTAGCACGTTTTCTGGGGCCCGATTTTTCAGTCGTCTGCCATGCGGGCCAGGGATATATTTAGGGTTGCTGGGAAAGAGCGAACACGGAGGGTCCAGTCGCATGTTGGGCAGCGTTAAGGCTCCCCTGGGGAGTCCAGTTGTACCCAAAGCCTTCCTTTGGGGGCACTTCTGGATGGGCGAAAGGGGCTTGAAACGCATTTTCTGTGGCCCGAGTTTTCAGTCTTCTGCCATGCTGGCTAGGGTTATATTTAGGGTTGCTGTAAAGAGCGAACACGGAGGGTCCAGTTGCATGTGGGGCTGCGTTAAGGCTCCCCTGGGGAGTTCACTTGTACCCAAAGCCTTCCTCTGGGTGCACTTTTGGATGGGCGAATTAGGCTTTTAACAGTTTTTCTGTGGCCCGAGTTTTCAGTTTTCTGCCATGCTGGCTAGTGTTATATTTAGAGTTGCTTCTAAACAGCGAACATGGGGGGTCCAGTTGCATGTGGGGCTGCATAAAGGCTCCCCTGGGGAGTTCAGTTGTACCCAAAGCCTTCCTTTGGGGGCACTTTTGGATGGGCGAATGGGGCTTGTAGCACGATTTCTGCGGCCCGATTTTTCAGTCGTCTGCCATGCTGGCCAGGGATATATTTAGGGTTGCAGTGAAAGAGCGAATACGGAGGGTCCAGTTGCATGTGGGGCTGCGTAAAGGCTCCCCTGGGGAGTTCACTTGTACCCAAAGCCTTCCTCTGGGGGCACTTTTGGATGGGCGAATTAGGCTTTTAACGCATTTTCTGGGGCCCGAGTTTTCACTCGACTGCCAGGCGGGCCAGGGCTATATTTAGGGTTGCTGTGAAAGAGTGAACCCGGAGGGTCCAGTTGCATGTGGGGCTGCATAAAGGCTCCCCTGGGGAGTTCACTTGTACCCAAAGCCTTCCTTTGGGGGCACTTCTGGATGGGTGAATGGGGCTTGAAAGGATTTTCTGTGGCACGATTTTTCAGTCGTCTGCCAGGCGGGCCAGGGATATATTTAGGGTTACTGTGAAAGAACGAAGACTGAGGGTCCAGTTGCATGTTGGGCAGCGTTAAGGCTCCCCTGGGGAGGCCAGTTGTACCCAAAGCCTTCCTTTGGGGGCACTTTTGGATGGTCCAAGGGGAATCGCAATGCCTTTTCTGAGGCCCGCTTTTTCAGTCTTCTCCCATTGCGACGAGGGCTATATTTAGGCTTGCTTTGAAAGAGTGAACCCGGAGGGTCCAGTTGCATGTGGGGCTGCATAAAGGCTCCCCTGGGGAGTTCACTTGTACCCAAAGCCTTCCTTTGGGGGCACTTCTGGATGGGCGAAAGGGGCTTGAAACGCATTTTCTGGTGACCGAGTTTTCAGTTTTCTGCCATGCTGGCTAGTGTTATATTTAGGGTTGCTTGTAAACAGCGAACACGGAGGGTCCAGTTGCATGTGGGGCTGCGTAAAGGCTCCCCTGGGGAGTTCAGTTGTACGCAAAGCCTTCCTTTGGGGGCACTTTTGGATGGTCGAATGGGGCTCGTAACACATTTTCTGTGGCCCGAGCTTTCAGTCGACTGCCAGGCGTGCTAGGGCTATATTTAGGCTTGTGGTGAAAGAGTGAACCCGAAGGGTCCAGTTGCATGTGGGGCTGCATAAAGGCTCCCCTGGGGAGTTCAGTTGGACCCAAAGCCTTCCTTTGGGGGCACTTCTGGATGGGTGAATGGGGCTTGAAACGCATTTTCTGGAGCCCGAGTTTTCACTCGACTGCCATGGTGGCTAGGGGTATATTTAGGGTTGCTCGTAAACAGTGAACAAGGAGGGTCCAGTTGCATATGGGGCTGCATAAAGGCTCCCCTGGGGAGTTCAGTTGTACCCAAAGCCTTCCTCTGGGTGCACTTTTGGATGGGCGAATTAGGCTTTTAACAGTTTTTCTGGGGCCCGAGTTTTCAGTCGACTGCCAGGCGGGCCAGGGCTATATTTAGGGTTGCTGTGAAAGAGCGAATACGGAGGGTCCAGTTGAATGTGGGGCTGCGTTAAGGCTCCCCTGGGGAGTCCAGTTGTACCCAAAGCCTTCCTTTGGGGGCACTTTTGGATGGTCCAAGGGGAATCGCAATGCGTTTTCTGAGGCCCGCTTTTTCAGTCTTCTCCCATTGCGCCGAGGGCTATATTTAGGCTTGCGGTGAAAGAGTGAACCCGGAGGGTCCAGTTGCATGTGGGGCTGCGTTAAGGCTCCCCTGGGGAGTTCACTTGTACCCAAAGCCTTCCTTTGGGGGCACTTCTGGATGGGTGAAAGGGGCTTGAAACGCATTTTCTGGAGCCCGAGTTTTCAGTCTTCTGCCATGGTGGCTAGGGGTATATTTAGGGTTGCTCGTAAACAGTGAACAAGGAGGGTCCAGTTGCATGTTGGGCTGCATAAAGGCTCCCCTGGGGAGTTCAGTTGTACCCAAAGCCTTCCTTTGGGGGCACTTCTGGATGGGTGAATGGGGCCGAAACGCATTTTCTGGAGCCCGAGTTTTCAGTTTTCTGCCATGCTGGCTAGTGTTATATTTAGGGTTGCTTGTAAACAGCGAACACGGGGGGTCCAGTTGCGTATGGGCCTGCATAAAGGCTCCCCTGGGGAGTTCAGATGTACCCAAAGCCTTCCTTTGGGGGCACTTTTGGATGGGCGAATGTGGCTTGTAGCACGTTTTCTGTGGCCCGATTTTTCAGTCGTCTGACATGCGGGCCAGGGTTATATTAAGGGTTGCAGTGAAAGAGCGAATACGGAGGGTCCAGTTGCATGTGGGGCTGCATAAAGGCTCCCCTGGGGAGTTCAGATGTACCCAAAGCCTTCCTTTGGGGGCACTTTTGGATGGGCGATTCAGGCTCGTAACACATTTTCTGTGGCCCGAGCTTTCAGTCGACAGCCAGGCATGCTAGGGCTATATTTAGGCTTGCGGTGAAAGAGTGAACCCGGAGGGTCCAGTCGCATGTGTGGCTGCATAAAGGCTCCCCTGGGGAGTTCAGATGTACCCAAAGCCTTCCTATGGGAGCACTTCTGGATGGGTGAATGGGGCTTGAAACGCTTTTTCTGTGGCCCGAGTTTTCAGTTTTCTGCCATGCTGGCTAGTGTTATATTTAGGGTTGCTTGTAAAGAGCGAACACGGGGGGTCCAGTTGCGTATGGGCCTGCATAAAGGCTCCCCTGGGGAGTTCACTTGTTCCCAAAGCCTTCCTTTGGTGGCACTTTTGGATGGTCGAATGGGGCTTGTGGCACGTTTTCTGGGGCCCGAGTTTTCAGTCTTCTGCCATGCTGGCTAGGGTTATATTTAGGGTTGCTGTAAAGAGCGAACACGGAGGGTCCAGTTGCATGTGGGGCTGCATAAAGGCTCCCCTGGGGAGTTCAGCTGTACCCAAAGCCTTCCTTTGGGGGCACTTCTGGATGGGTGAATGGGGCTTGAAACGCATTTTCTGGAGCCCTATTTTTCAGTCGACTGCCAGGCGGGCCAGGGCTATATTTAGGGTTGCTGTGAAAGAGTGAATACGGAGGGTCCAGTTGCATGTGGGGCTGCATAAAGGCTTCCCAGCGGAGTTCAGTTGTATCCAAAGCCTTCCTCTGGGGGCACTTTTGGATGGGCGAATTAGGCTTTTAACGCATTTTCTGTGGCCGGAGTTTTCACTCGACTGCCAGGCGGGCCAGGGCTATATTTAGGGTTGCTGTGAAAGAGTGAACCCGGAGGGTCCAGTTGCATGTGGGGCTGCGTAAAGGCTCCCCTGGGGAGTTCAGTTGTACCCAAAGCCTTCCTTTGGGGGCACTTTTGGATGGTCGAACGGGGCTCGTAACACATTTTCTGTGGCCCGAGCTTTCAGTCGACTGCCAGGCGTGCTAGGTGTATATTTAGGTTTGCGGTGAAAGAGTGAACCCGAAGGGTCCAGTTGCATGTGGGGCTGCATAAAGGCTCCCCTGGGGAGTTCAGTTGTACCCAAAGCCTTCCTTTGGGGACACTTCTGGATGGGTGAATGGGGCTTGAAACGCATTTTCTGGAGCCTGAGTTTTCAGTCTTCTGCCATGGTGGCTAGGGGTATATTTAGGGTTGCTCGTAAACAGTGAACAAGGAGTGTCCAGTTGCATATGGGGCTGCATAAAGGCTCCCCTGGGGAGTTCAGTTGTACCCAAAGCCTTCCTCTGGGGGCACTTCTGGATGGGCGAATTAGGCTTTTAACACGTTTTCTGGGACCCGACTTTTCAGTCGACTGCCAGGAGGGCCAGGGTTTTATTAAGGGTTGCTGTGAAAGAGCGAACACGGAGGGTCCAGTTGCATGTGGGGCTGCATAAAGGCTCCCCTGGGGAGTTCACTTGTACCCAAAGCCTTCCTTTGGGGGCACTTCTGGATGGGTGAAAGGGGCTTGAAACGCTTTTTCTGTGGCCCGAATTTTCAGTTTTCTGCCATGCTGGGTAGTGTTATATTTAGGGTTGCTGTAAAGAGCGAACACGGAGGGTCCAGTTGCATGTGGGGCTGCGTTAAGGCTCCCCTGGGGAGTTCACTTGTACCCAAAGCCTTCCTCTGGGTGCACTTTTTGATAGGCGAATTAGGCTTTTAACAGTTTTTCTGTGGCCCGAGTTTTCAGTTTTCTGCCATGCTGGCTAGTGTTATATTTAGGGTTGCTTGTAAACAGCGAACACGGGGGGTCCAGTTGCGTATGGGCCTGCATAAAGGCTCCCCTGGGGAGTTCACTTGTACCCAAAGCCTTCCTTTGGGGGCACTTTTGGATGGGCGAATGGGGCTTGTAGCACGATTTCTGCGGCCCGATTTTTCAGTCGTCTGCCATGCTGGCCAGGGTTATATTTAGGGTTGCTGTAAAGAGCGAATACGGAGGGTCCAGTTGCATGTGGGGCTGCGTAAAGGCTCCCCTGGGGAGTTCAGATGTACCCAAAGCCTTCCTTTGGGGGCACTTTTGGATGGGTGAATGGGGCTCGTAACACATTTTCTGTGGCCCGAGGTTTCAGTCGACTGCCAGGCGTGCTAGGGCTATATTTAGGCTTGCGGTGAAAGAGTGAACCCGGAGGGTCCAGTTGCATGTGGGGCTGCATAAAGGCTCCCCTGGGGAGTTCAGTTGTACCCAAAGCCTTCCTTTGGGGGCACTTCTGGATGGGTGAATGGGGCTTGAAAAGCATTTTCTGGAGCCCGAGTTTTCAGTCTTCTGCCATGGTGGCTAGGGGTATATTTAGGGTTGCTCGTAAACAGTGAAGAAGGAGGGTCCAGTTGCACGTGGGGCTGCGTAAAGGCTCCCCTGGGGAGTTCACTTGTACCCAAAGCCTTCCTTTGGGTGCACTTTTGGATGGGCGAATGTGGCTTGTAGCACGTTTTTTGGGGCCCGATTCTTCAGTCGTCTGCCATGCGGGCCAGGGATATATTTAGGGTTGCTGGGAAAGAGCGAACACGGAGGGTCCAGTCGCATGTGTGGCTGCATAAAGGCTCCCCTGGGGAGTTCACTTGTACCCAAAGCCTTCCTTTGGGGGCACTTCTGGATGGGCGAAAGGGGCTTGAAACGCATTTTCTGTGGCCCGAGTTTTCAGTCTTCTGCCATGCTGGCTAGTGTTATATTTAGGGTTGCTGTAAAGAGCGAACACGGAGGGTCCAGTTGCATGTGGGGCTGCGTTAAGGCTCCCCTGGGGAGTTCACTTGTACCCAAAGCCTTCCTCTGGGTGCACTTTTGGATAGGCGAATTAGGCTTTTAACAGTTTTTCTGTGGCCCGAGTTTTCAGTTTTCTGCCATGCTGGCTAGTGTTATATTTAGGGTTGCTTCTAAACAGCGAACACGGGGGGTCCAGTTGCATGTGGGGCTGCATAAAGGCTCCCCTGGGGAGTTCAGTTGTACCCAAAGCCTTCCTTTGGGGGCACTTTTGGATGGGCGAATGGGGCTTGTAGCACCATTTCTGCGGCCCGATTTTTCAGTCGTCTGCCATGCTGGCCAGGGTTATATTTAGGGTTGCTGTGAAAGAGCGAATACGGAGGGTCCAGTTGCATGTGGGGCTGCATAAAGGCTCCCCTGGGTAGTCCAGTTGTACCCAAAGCCTTCCTTTGGGGGTACTTTTGGGTGGGCGAAAGGGGCTCGTAACACATTTTCTGTGGCCTGAGTTTTCAGTCTTCTGCCATGCTGGCTATGGTTATATTTAGGGTTGCTGTAAAGAGCGAACACGGAGGGTCCAGTTGCATGTGGGGCTGCGTAAAGGCTCCCCTGGGGAGTTCAGATGTACCCAAAGCCTTCCTTTGGGGGCACTTTTGGATGGGCGAATGGGGCTCGTAACACATTTTCTGTGGCCCGAGCTTTCAGTCGACTGCCAGGCGTGCTAGGGCTATATTTAGGCTTGCGGTGAAAGATTGAACCCGGAGGGTCCAGTTGCATGTGGGGCTGCATAAAGGCTCACCTGGGGAGTTCAGTTGTACCCAAAGCCTTCCTTTGGGGGCACTTCTGGATGGGTGAATGGGGCTTGAAAAGCATTTTCTGGAGCCCGAGTTTTCAGTCTTCTGCCATGGTGGCTAGGGGTATATTTAGGGTTGCTCGTAAACAGTGAAGAAGGAGGGTCCAGTTGCACGTGGGGCTGCGTAAAGGCTCCCCTGGGGAGTTCAGATGTACCCAAAGCCTTCCTTTGGGGGCACTTTTGGATGGTCGAATGGGGCTTGTAGCACGATTTCTGCAGCCCGATTTTTCAGTCCTCTGCCATGCTGGCCAGGGATATATTTAGGGTTGCAGTGAAAGAGCGAATACGGAGGGTCCAGTTGCATGTGGGGCTGCGTAAAGGCTCCCCTGGGTAGTCCAGCTGTACCCAAAGCCTTCCTTTGGGGGCACTTTTGGATGGTCAAATGGGGCTTGTAGCACGTTTTCTGGGGCCCGATTTTTCAGTCGTCTGCCATGCGGGCCAGGGATATATTTAGGGTTGCTGGGAAAGAGCGAACACGGAGGGTCCAGTTGCATGTGGGGCTGCATAAAGGCTCCCCTGGGGAGTTCACTTGTACCCAAAGCCTTCCTTTGGGGGCACTTCTGGATGGGCGAAAGGGGCTTGAAACGCATTTTCTGTGGCCCGAGTTTTCAGTCTTCTGCCATGCTGGCTAGGGTTATATTTAGGGTTGCTGTAAAGAGCGAACACGGAGGGTCCAGTTGCATGTGGGGCTGCGTAAAGGCTCCCCTGGGGAGTTCAGATGTACCCAAAGCCTTCCTTTGGGGGCACTTTTGGATGGGCGCATGTGGCTCGTAACACATTTTCTGTGGCCCGAGCTATCAGTCGACTGCCAGGCGTGCTAGGGCTATATTTAGGCTTGCGGTGAAAGAGTGAGCCCGGAGGTTCCAGTTGCATGTGGGGCTGCATAAAGGCTCCCCTGGGGAGTTCACTTGTACCCAAAGCCTTCCTTTGGGGGCACTTCTGGATGGGTGAATGGGGCTTGAAACGCATTTTCTGGAGCCCGAGTTTTCAGTCTTCTGATATGGTGGCTAGGGGTATATTTAGGGTTGCTCGTAAACAGTGAACAAGGAGGGTCCAGTTGCATATGGGGCTGCATAAAGGCTCCCCTGGGGAGTTCAGATGTACCCAAAGCCTTCCTTTGGGGGCACTTTTGGATGGGCGATTCAGGCTCGTAACACATTTTCTGTGGCCCGAGCTTTCAGTCGACAGCCAGGCATGCTAGGGCTATATTTAGGCTTGCGGTGAAAGAGTGAACCCGGAGGGTCCAGTCGCATGTGTGGCTGCATAAAGGCTCCCCTGGGGAGTTCAGATGTACCCAAAGCCTTCCTATGGGAGCACTTCTGGATGGGTGAATGGGGCTTGAAACGCTTTTTCTGTGGCCCGAGTTTTCAGTTTTCTGCCATGCTGGCTAGTGTTATATTTAGGGTTGCTTGTAAAGAGCGAACACGGGGGGTCCAGTTACGTATGGGCCTGCATAAAGGCTCCCCTGGGGAGTTCACTTGTTCCCAAAGCCTTCCTTTGGTGGCACTTTTGGATGGTCGAATGGGGCTTGTGGCACGTTTTCTGGGGCCCGAGTTTTCAGTCTTCTGCCATGGTGGCTAGGGTTATATTTAGGGTTGCTGTAAAGAGCGAACACGGAGGGTCCAGTTGCATGTGGGGCTGCATAAAGGCTCCCCTGGGGAGTTCAGCTGTACCCAAAGCCTTCCTTTGGGGGCACTTCTGGATGGGTGAATGGGGCTTGAAACGCATTTTCTGGAGCCCTATTTTTCAGTCGACTGCCAGGCGGGCCAGGGCTATATTTAGGGTTGCTGTGAAAGAGTGAATACGGAGGGTCCAGTTGCATGTGGGGCTGCATAAAGGCTTCCCTGCGGAGTTCAGTTGTATCCAAAGCCTTCCTCTGGGGGCACTTTTGGATGGGCGAATTAGGCTTTTAACGCATTTTCTGTGGCCGGAGTTTTCACTCGACTGCCAGGCGGGCCAGGGCTATATTTAGGGTTGCTGTGAAAGAGTGAACCCGGAGGGTCCAGTTGCATGTGGGGCTGCGTAAAGGCTCCCCTGGGGAGTTCAGTTGTACCCAAAGCCTTCCTTTGGGGGCACTTTTGGATGGTCGAACGGGGCTCGTAACACATTTTCTGTGGCCCGAGCTTTCAGTCGACTGCCAGGCGTGCTAGGTCTATATTTAGGTTTGCGGTGAAAGAGTGAACCCGAAGGGTCCAGTTGCATGTGGGGCTGCATAAAGGCTCCCCTGGGGAGTTCAGTTGTACCCAAAGCCTTCCTTTGGGGACACTTCTGGATGGGTGAATGGGGCTTGAAACGCATTTTCTGGAGCCTGAGTTTTCAGTCTTCTGCCATGGTGGCTAGGGGTATATTTAGGGTTGCTCGTAAACAGTGAACAAGGAGGGTCCAGTTGCATATGGGGCTGCATAAAGGCTCCCCTGGGGAGTTCAGTTGTACCCAAAGCCTTCCTCTGGGGGCACTTCTGGATGGGCGAATTAGGCTTTTAACACGTTTTCTGGGACCCGACTTTTCAGTCGACTGCCAGGAGGGCCAGGGTTTTATTAAGGGTTGCTGTGAAAGAGCGAACACGGAGGGTCCAGTTGCATGTGGGGCTGCATAAAGGCTCCCCTGGGGAGTTCACTTGTACCCAAAGCCTTCCTTTGGGGGCACTTCTGGATGGGTGAAAGGGGCTTGAAACGCTTTTTCTGTGGCCCGAATTTTCAGTTTTCTGCCATGCTGGGTAGTGTTATATTTAGGGTTGCTGTAAAGAGCGAACACGGAGGGTCCAGTTGCATGTGGGGCTGCGTTAAGGCTCCCCTGTGGAGTTCACTTGTACCCAAAGCCTTCCTCTGGGTGCACTTTTTGATAGGCGAATTAGGCTTTTAACAGTTTTTCTGTGGCCCGAGTTTTCAGTTTTCTGCCATGCTGGCTAGTGTTATATTTAGGGTTGCTTGTAAACAGCGAACACGGGGGGTCCAGTTGCGTATGGGCCTGCATAAAGGCTCCCCTGGGGAGTTCACTTGTACCCAAAGCCTTCCTTTGGGGGCACTTTTGGATGGTCGAATGGGGCTTGTAGCACGTTTTCTGGGGCCCGATTTTTCAGTCGACTGCCATGCGGGCCAGGGATATATTTAGGGTTGCTGGGAAAGAGCGAACACGGAGGGTCCAGTCGCATGTGTGGCTGCATAAAGGCTCCCCTGGGGAGTTCACTTGTACCCAAAGCCTTCCTTTGGGGGCACTTCTGGATGGGCGAAAGGGGCTTGAAACGCATTTTCTGTGGCCCGAGTTTTCAGTCTTCTGCCATGCTGGCTAGTGTTATATTTAGGGTTGCTGTAAAGAGCGAACACGGAGGGTCCAGTTGCATGTGGGGCTGCGTTAAGGCTCCCCTGGGGAGTTCACTTGTACCCAAAGCCTTCCTCTGGGTGCACTTTTGGATAGGCGAATTAGGCTTTTAACAGTTTTTCTGTGGCCCGAGTTTTCAGTTTTCTGCCATGCTGGCTAGTGTTATATTTAGGGTTGCTTCTAAACAGCGAACACGGGGGGTCCAGTTGCATGTGGGGCTGCATAAAGGCTCCCCTGGGGAGTTCACTTGTACCCAAAGCCTTCCTCTGGGTGCACTTTTGGATAGGCGAATTAGGCTTTTAACAGTTTTTCTGTGGCCCGAGTTTTCAGTTTTCTGCCATGCTGGCTAGTGTTATATTTAGGGTTGCTTCTAAACAGCGAACACGGGGGGTCCAGTTGCATGTGGGGCTGCATAAAGGCTCCCCTGGGTAGTCCAGTTGTACCCAAAGCCTTCCTTTGGGGGTACTTTTGGATGGGCGAAAGGGGCTCGTAACACATTTTCTGTGGCCTGAGTTTTCAGTCTTCTGCCATGCTGGCTATGGTTATATTTAGGGTTGCTGTAAAGAGCGAACACGGAGGGTCCAGTTGCATGTGGGGCTGCGTAAAGGCTCCCCTGGGGAGTTCAGATGTACCCAAAGCCTTCCTTTGTGGGCACTTTTTGATGGGCGAATGGGGCTCGTAACACATTTTCTGTGGCCCGAGCTTTCAGTTGACTGCCAGGCGTGCTAGGGCTATATTTAGGCTTGCGGTGAAAGATTGAACCCGGAGGGTCCAGTTGCATGTGGGGCTGCATAAAGGCTCACCTGGGGAGTTCAGTTGTACCCAAAGCCTTCCTTTGGGTGCACTTCTGGATGGGTGAATGGGGCTTGAAAAGCATTTTCTGGAGCCCGAGTTTTCAGTCTTCTGCCATGGTGGCTAGGGGTATATTTAGGGTTGCTCGTAAACAGTGAAGAAGGAGGGTCCAGTTGCACGTGGGGCTGCGTAAAGGCTCCCCTGGGGAGTTCAGATGTACCCAAAGCCTTCCTTTGGGGGCACTTTTGGATGGTCGAATGTAGCTTGTAGCACGTTTTCTGGGGCCCGATTTTTCAGTCGTCTGCCATGCGGGCCAGGGATATATTTAGGGTTGCTGGGAAAGAGCGAACACGGAGGGTCCAGTCGCATGTGTGGCTGCATAAAGGCTCCCCTGGGGAGTTCACTTGTACCCAAAGCCTTCCTTTGGGGGCACTTCTGGATGGGCGAAAGGGGCTTGAAACGCATTTTCTGTGGCCCGAGTTTTCAGTCTTCTGCCATGCTGGCTAGTGTTATATTTAGGGTTGCTGTAAAGAGCGAACACGGAGGGTCCAGTTGCATGTGGGGCTGCGTTAAGGCTCCCCTGGGGAGTTCACTTGTACCCAAAGCCTTCCTCTGGGTGCACTTTTGGATAGGCGAATTAGGCTTTTAACAGTTTTTCTGTGGCCCGAGTTTTCAGTTTTCTGCCATGCTGGCTAGTGTTATATTTAGGGTTGCTTCTAAACAGCGAACACGGGGGGTCCAGTTGCATGTGGGGCTGCATAAAGGCTCCCCTGGGGAGTTCAGTTGTACCCAAAGCCTTCCTTTGGGGGCACTTTTGGATGGGCGAATGGGGCTTGTAGCACGATTTCTGCGGCCCGATTTTTCAGTCGTCTGCCATGCTGGCCAGGGTTATATTTAGGGTTGCTGTGAAAGAGCGAATACGGAGGGTCCAGTTGCATGTGGGGCTGCATAAAGGCTCCCCTGGGTAGTCCAGTTGTACCCAAAGCCTTCCTTTGGGGGTACTTTTGGATGGGCGAAAGGGGCTCGTAACACATTTTCTGTGGCCTGAGTTTTCAGTCTTCTGCCATGCTGGCTATGGTTATATTTAGGGTTGCTGTAAAGAGCGAACACGGAGGGTCCAGTTGCATGTGGGGCTGCGTAAAGGCTCCCCTGGGGAGTTCAGATGTACCCAAAGCCTTCCTTTGGGGGCACTTTTGGATGGGCGAATGGGGCTCGTAACACATTTTCTGTGGCCCGAGCTTTCAGTCGACTGCCAGGCGTGCTAGGGCTATATTTAGGCTTGCGGTGAAAGATTGAACCCGGAGGGTCCAGTTGCATGTGGGGCTGCATAAAGGCTCACCTGGGGAGTTCAGTTGTACCCAAAGCCTTCCTTTGGGGGCACTTCTGGATGGGTGAATGGGGCTTGAAAAGCATTTTCTGGAGCCCGAGTTTTCAGTCTTCTGCCATGGTGGCTAGGGGTATATTTAGGGTTGCTCGTAAACAGTGAAGAAGGAGGGTCCAGTTGCACGTGGGGCTGCGTAAAGGCTCCCCTGGGGAGTTCAGATGTACCCAAAGCCTTCCTTTGGGGGCACTTTTGGATGGTCGAATGGGGCTTGTAGCACGATTTCTGCGGCCCGATTTTTCAGTCCTCTGCCATGCTGGCCAGGGATATATTTAGGGTTGCAGTGAAAGAGCGAATACGGAGGGTCCAGTTGCATGTGGGGCTGCATAAAGGCTCCCCTGGGTAGTCCAGCTGTACCCAAAGCCTTCCTTTGGGGGCACTTTTGGATGGTCAAATGGGGCTTGTAGCACGTTTTCTGGGGCCCGATTTTTCAGTCGTCTGCCATGCGGGCCAGGGATATATTTAGGGTTGCTGGGAAAGAGCGAACACGGAGGGTCCAGTTGCATGTGGGGCTGCATAAAGGCTCCCCTGGGGAGTTCACTTGTACCCAAAGCCTTCCTTTGGGGGCACTTCTGGATGGGCGAAAGGGGCTTGAAACGCATTTTCTGTGGCCCGAGTTTTCAGTCTTCTGCCATGCTGGCTAGGGTTATATTTAGGGTTGCTGTAAAGAGCGAACACGGAGGGTCCAGTTGCATGTGGGGCTGCGTAAAGGCTCCCCTGGGGAGTTCAGATGTACCCAAAGCCTTCCTTTGGGGGCACTTTTGGATGGGCGCATGTGGCTCGTAACACATTTTCTGTGGCCCGAGCTATCAGTCGACTGCCAGGCGTGCTAGGGCTATATTTAGGCTTGCGGTGAAAGAGTGAGCCCGGAGGTTCCAGTTGCATGTGGGGCTGCATAAAGGCTCCCCTGGGGAGTTCACTTGTACCCAAAGCCTTCCTTTGGGGGCACTTCTGGATGGGTGAATGGGGCTTGAAACGCATTTTCTGGAGCCCGAGTTTTCAGTCTTCTGATATGGTGGCTAGGGGTATATTTAGGGTTGCTCGTAAACAGTGAACAAGGAGGGTCCAGTTGCATATGGGGCTGCATAAAGGCTCCCCTGGGGAGTTCAGTTGTACCCAAAGCCTTCCTCTGGGGGCACTTCTGGATGGGCGAATTAGGCTTTTAACACGTTTTCTGGGACCCGACTTTTCAGTCGACTGCCAGGAGGGCCAGGGTTATATTAAGGGTTGCTGTGAAAGAGCGAACACGGAGGGTCCAGTTGCATGTGGGGCTGCATAAAGGCTCCCCTGGGGAGTTCACTTGTACCCAAAGCCTTCCTTTGGGGGCACTTCTGGATGGGTGAAAGGGGCTTGAAACGCTTTTTCTGTGGCCCGAGTTTTCAGTTTTCTGCCATGCTGGCTAGTGTTATATTTAGGGTTGCTGTAAAGAGCGAACACGGAGGGTCCAGTTGCATGTGGGGCTGCGTTAAGGCTCCCCTGTGGAGTTCACTTGTACCCAAAGCCTTCCTCTGGGTGCACTTTTTGATAGGCGAATTAGGCTTTTAACAGTTTTTCTGTGGCCCGAGTTTTCAGTTTTCTGCCATGCTGGCTAGTGTTATATTTAGGGTTACTTGTAAACAGCGAACACGGGGGGTCCAGTTGCGTATGGGCCTGCATAAAGGCTCCCCTGGGGAGTTCACTTGTACCCAAAGCCTTCCTTTGGGGGCACTTCTGGATGGGCGAAAGGGGCTTGAAACGCATTTTCTGTGGCCCGAGTTTTCAGTCTTCTGCCATGCTGGCTAGTGTTATATTTAGGGTTGCTGTAAAGAGCGAACACGGAGGGTCCAGTTGCATGTGGGGCTGCGTTAAGGCTCCCCTGGGGAGTTCACTTGTACCCAAAGCCTTCCTCTGGGTGCACTTTTGGATAGGCGAATTAGGCTTTTAACAGTTTTTCTGTGGCCCGAGTTTTCAGTTTTCTGCCATGCTGGCTAGTGTTATATTTAGGGTTGCTTCTAAACAGCGAACACGGGGGGTCCAGTTGCATGTGGGGCTGCATAAAGGCTCCCCTGGGGAGTTCAGTTGTACCCAAAGCCTTCCTTTGGGGGCACTTTTGGATGGGCGAATGGGGCTTGTAGCACCATTTCTGCGGCCCGATTTTTCAGTCGTCTGCCATGCTGGCCAGGGTTATATTTAGGGTTGCTGTGAAAGAGCGAATACGGAGGGTCCAGTTGCATGTGGGGCTGCATAAAGGCTCCCCTGGGTAGTCCAGTTGTACCCAAAGCCTTCCTTTGGGGGTACTTTTGGATGGGCGAAAGGGGCTCGTAACACATTTTCTGTGGCCTGAGTTTTCAGTCTTCTGCCATGCTGGCTATGGTTATATTTAGGGTTGCTGTAAAGAGCGAACACGGAGGGTCCAGTTGCATGTGGGGCTGCGTAAAGGCTCCCCTGGGGAGTTCAGATGTACCCAAAGCCTTCCTTTGGGGGCACTTTTGGATGGGCGAATGGGGCTCGTAACACATTTTCTGTGGCCCGAGCTTTCAGTCGACTGCCAGGCGTGCTAGGGCTATATTTAGGCTTGCGGTGAAAGATTGAACCCGGAGGGTCCAGTTGCATGTGGGGCTGCATAAAGGCTCACCTGGGGAGTTCAGTTGTACCCAAAGCCTTCCTTTGGGGGCACTTCTGGATGGGTGAATGGGGCTTGAAAAGCATTTTCTGGAGCCCGAGTTTTCAGTCTTCTGCCATGGTGGCTAGGGGTATATTTAGGGTTGCTCGTAAACAGTGAAGAAGGAGGGTCCAGTTGCACGTGGGGCTGCGTAAAGGCTCCCCTGGGGAGTTCAGATGTACCCAAAGCCTTCCTTTGGGGGCACTTTTGGATGGTCGAATGGGGCTTGTAGCACGATTTCTGCGGCCCGATTTTTCAGTCCTCTGCCATGCTGGCCAGGGATATATTTAGGGTTGCAGTGAAAGAGCGAATACGGAGGGTCCAGTGGCATGTGGGGCTGCATAAAGGCTCCCCTGGGTAGTCCAGCTGTACCCAAAGCCTTCCTTTGGGGGCACTTTTGGATGGTCAAATGGGGCTTGTAGCACGTTTTCTGGGGCCCGATTTTTCAGTCGTCTGCCATGCGGGCCAGGGATATATTTAGGGTTGCTGGGAAAGAGCGAACACGGAGGGTCCAGTTGCATGTGGGGCTGCATAAAGGCTCCCCTGGGGAGTTCACTTGTACCCAAAGCCTTCCTTTGGGGGCACTTCTGGATGGGCGAAAGGGGCTTGAAACGCATTTTCTGTGGCCCGAGTTTTCAGTCTTCTGCCATGCTGGCTAGGGTTATATTTAGGGTTGCTGTAAAGAGCGAACACGGAGGGTCCAGTTGCATGTGGGGCTGCGTAAAGGCTCCCCTGGGGAGTTCAGATGTACCCAAAGCCTTCCTTTGGGGGCACTTTTGGATGGGCGCATGTGGCTCGTAACACATTTTCTGTGGCCCGAGCTATCAGTCGACTGCCAGGCGTGCTAGGGCTATATTTAGGCTTGCGGTGAAAGAGTGAGCCCGGAGGTTCCAGTTGCATGTGGGGCTGCATAAAGGCTCCCCTGGGGAGTTCACTTGTACCCAAAGCCTTCCTTTGGGGGCACTTCTGGATGGGTGAATGGGGCTTGAAACGCATTTTCTGGAGCCCGAGTTTTCAGTCTTCTGATATGGTGGCTAGGGGTATATTTAGGGTTGCTCGTAAACAGTGAACAAGGAGGGTCCAGTTGCATATGGGGCTGCATAAAGGCTCCCCTGGGGAGTTCAGTTGTACCCAAAGCCTTCCTCTGGGGGCACTTCTGGATGGGCGAATTAGGCTTTTAACACGTTTTCTGGGACCCGACTTTTCAGTCGACTGCCAGGAGGGCCAGGGTTATATTAAGGGTTGCTGTGAAAGAGCGAACACGGAGGGTCCAGTTGCATGTGGGGCTGCATAAAGGCTCCCCTGGGGAGTTCACTTGTACCCAAAGCCTTCCTTTGGGGGCACTTCTGGATGGGTGAAAGGGGCTTGAAACGCTTTTTCTGTGGCCCGAGTTTTCAGTTTTCTGCCATGCTGGCTAGTGTTATATTTAGGGTTGCTGTAAAGAGCGAACACGGAGGGTCCAGTTGCATGTGGGGCTGCGTTAAGGCTCCCCTGTGGAGTTCACTTGTACCCAAAGCCTTCCTCTGGGTGCACTTTTTGATAGGCGAATTAGGCTTTTAACAGTTTTTCTGTGGCCCGAGTTTTCAGTTTTCTGCCATGCTGGCTAGTGTTATATTTAGGGTTACTTGTAAACAGCGAACACGGGGGGTCCAGTTGCGTATGGGCCTGCATAAAGGCTCCCCTGGGGAGTTCAGTTGTACCCAAAGCCTTCCTTTGGGGGCACTTTTGGATGGGCGAATGGGGCTTGTAGCACGATTTCTGCGGCCCGATTTTTCAGTCGTCTGCCATGCTGGCCAGGGTTATATTTAGGGTTGCTGTAAAGAGCGAATACGGAGGGTCCAGTTGCATGTGGGCCTGCATAAAGGCTCCCCTGGGTAGTCCAGTTGTACCCAAAGCCTTCCTTTGGGGGTACTTTTGGATGGGCGAAAGGGGCTCGTAACACATTTTCTGTGGCCCGAGTTTTCAGTGTTCTGCCATGCTGGCTATGGTTATATTTAGGGTTGCTGTAAAGAGCGAACACGGAGGGTCCAGTTGCATGTGGGGCTGCGTAAAGGCTCCCCTGGGGAGTTCAGATGTACCCAAAGCCTTCCTTTGGGGGCACTTTTGGATGGGCGAATGGGGCTCGTAACACATTTTCTGTGGCCCGAGCTTTCAGTCGACTGCCAGGCGTGCTAGGGCTATATTTAGGCTTGCGGTGAAAGATTGAACCCGGAGGGTCCAGTTGCATGTGGGGCTGCATAAAGGCTCACCTGGGGAGTTCAGTTGTACCCAAAGCCTTCCTTTGGGGGCACTTCTGGATGGGTGAATGGGGCTTGAAAAGCCTTTTTTGGAGCCCGAGTTTTCAGTCTTCTGCCATGGTGGCTAGGGGTATATTTAGGGTTGCTCGTAAACAGTGAAGAAGGAGGGTCCAGTTGCACGTGGGGCTGCGTAAAGGCTCCCCTGGGGAGTTCACTTGTACCCAAAGCCTTCCTCTGGGGGCACTTTTGGATGGGCGAATGGGGCTTGTAGCACGATTTCTGCGGCCCGATTTTTCAGTCCTCTGCCATGCTGGCCAGGGATATATTTAGGGTTGCAGTGAAAGAGCGAATACGGAGGGTCCAGTTGCATGTGGGGCTGCATAAAGGCTCCCTTGGGTAGTCCAGCTGTACCCAAAGCCTTCCTTTGGGGGCACTTTTGGATGGTCAAATGGGGCTTGTAGCACGTTTTCTGGGGCCCGATTTTTCAGTCGTCTGCCATGCGGGCCAGGGTTATATTTAGGGTTGCTGGGAAAGAGCGAACACGGAGGGTCCAGTTGCATGTGGGGCTGCATAAAGGCTCCCCTGGGGAGTTCACTTGTACCCAAAGCCTTCCTTTGGGGGCACTTCTGGATGGGCGAAAGGGGCTTGAAACGCATTTTCTGTGGCCCGAGTTTTCAGTCTTCTGCCATGCTGGCTAGGGTTATATTTAGGGTTGCTGTAAAGAGCGAACACGGAGGGTCCAGTTGCATGTAGGGCTGCGTAAAGGCTCCCCTGGGGAGTTCAGATGTACCCAAAGCCTTCCTTTGGGGGCACTTTTGGATGGGCGCATGTGGCTCGTAACACATTTTCTGTGGCCCGAGCTATCAGTCGACTGCCAGGCGTGCTAGGGCTATATTTAGGCTTGCGGTGAAAGAGTGAGCCCGGAGGTTCCAGTTGCATGTGGGGCTGCATAAAGGCTCCCCTGGGGAGTTCACTTGTACCCAAAGCCTTCCTTTGGGGGCACTTCTGGATGGGTGAATGGGGCTTGAAACGCATTTTCTGGAGCCCGAGTTTTCAGTCTTCTGATATGGTGGCTAGGGGTATATTTAGGGTTGCTCGTAAACAGTGAACAAGGAGGGTCCAGTTGCATGTGGGGCTGCGTAAAGGCTCCCCTGGGGAGTTCACTTGTACCCAAAGCCTTCCTCTGGGGGCACTTTTGGATGGGCGAATTAGGCTTTTAACGCATTTTCTGGGGCCCGAGTTTTCACTCGACTGCCAGGCGGGCCAGGGCTATATTTAGGGTTGCTGTGAAAGAGTGAACCCGGAGGGTCCAGTTGCATGTGGGGCTGCATAAAGGCTCCCCTGGGGAGTTCACTTGTACCCAAAGCCTTCCTTTGGGGGCACTTCTGGATGGGCGAATGGGGCTTGAAACGCATTTTCTGGAGCCCGAGTTTTCAGTTTTCTACCATGCTGGCTAGTGTTATATTTAGGGTTGCTTGTAAACAGCGAACACGGAGGGTCCAGTTGCATGTGGGGCTGCGTAAAGGCTCCCCTGGGGAGTTCAGATGTACCCAAAGCCTTCCTTTGGGGGCACTTTTGGATGGGCGAATGGGGCTCGTAACACATTTTCTGTGGCCCGAGCTTTCAGTCGACTGCCAGGCGTGCTAGGGCTATATTTAGGCTTGTGGTGAAAGAGTGAACCCGAAGGGTCCAGTTGCATGTGGGGCTGCATAAAGGCTCCCCTGGGGAGTTCACTTGTACCCAAAGCCTTCCTTTGGGGGCACTTCTGGATGGGTGAAAGGGGCTTGAAACGCATTTTCTGGAGCCCGAGTTTTCAGTCTTCTGCCATGGTGGCTAGGGGTATATTTAGGGTTGCTCGTAAACAGTGAACAAGGAGGGTCCAGTTGCATGTGGGGCTGCATAAAGGCTCCCCTGGGGAGTTCACTTGTACCCAAAGCCTTCGTTTGGGGGCACTTCTGGATGGGTGAATGGGGCTTGAAACGCATTTTCTGGAGCCCGAGTTTTCAGTTTTCTGCCATGCTGGCTAGTGTTATATTTAGGGTTGCTTGTAAACAGCGAACACGGGGGGTCCAGTTGCGTATGGGCCTGCATAAAGGCTCCCCTGGGGAGTTCAGATGTACCCAAAGCCTTCCTTTGGGGGCACTTTTGGATGGGCGAATGTGGCTTGTAGCACGTTTTCTGTGGCCCGATTTTTCAGTCGTCTGACATGCGGGCCAGGGTTATATTAAGGGTTGCTGTGAAAGAGCGAATACGGAGGGTCCAGTTGCATGTGGGGCTGCATAAAGGCTCCCCTGGGGAGTTCAGCTGTACCCAAAGCCTTCCTTTGGGGGCACTTCTGGATGGGTGAATGGGGCTTGAAACGCATTTTCTGGAGCCCTATTTTTCAGTCGACTGCCAGGCGGGCCAGGGCTATATTTAGGGTTGCTGTGAAAGAGTGAATACGGAGGGTCCAGTTGCATGTGGGGCTGCATAAAGGCTCCCCTGCGGAGTTCAGTTGTACCCAAAGCCTTCCTCTGGGGGCACTTTTGGATGGGCGAATTAGGCTTTTAACGCATTTTCTGTGGCCGGAGTTTTCAGTCAACTGCCAGGCGGGCCAGGGCTATATTTAGGGTTGCTGTGAAAGAGTGAACCCGGAGGGTCCAGTTGCATGTGGGGCTGCGTAAAGGCTCCCCTGGGGAGTTCAGATGTACCCAAAGCCTTCCTTTGGGGGCACTTTTGGATGGTCGAACGGGGCTCGTAACACATTTTCTGTGGCCCGAGCTTTCAGTCGACTGCCAGGCGTGCTAGGTCTATATTTAGGTTTGCGGTGAAAGAGTGAACACGGAGGGTCCAGTTGCATGTGGGGCTGCGTTAAGGCTCCCCTGGGGAGTTCAGTTGTACCCAAAGCCTTCCTTTGGGGACACTTCTGGATGGATGAATGGGGCTTGAAACGCATTTTCTGGAGCCTGAGTTTTCAGTCTTCTGCCATGGTGGCTAGGGGTATATTTAGGGTTGCTCGTAAACAGTGAACAAGGAGTGTCCAGTTGCATATGGGGCTGCATAAAGGCTCCCCTGGGGAGTTCAGTTGTACCCAAAGCCTTCCTCTGGGGGCACTTCTGGATGGGCGAATTAGGCTTTTAACACGTTTTCTGGGACCCGACTTTTCAGTCGACTGCCAGGAGGGCCAGGGATATATTAAGGGTTGCTGTGAAAGAGCGAACACGGAGGGTCCAGTTGCATGTGGGGCTGCATAAAGGCTCCCCTGGGGAGTTCACTTGTACCCAAAGCCTTCCTTTGGGGGCACTTCTGGATGGGTGAATGGGGCTTGAAACGCATTTTCTGGAGCCTGAGTTTTCAGTCTTCTGCCATGGTGGCTAGGGGTATATTTAGGGTTGCTCGTAAACAGTGAACAAGGAGTGTCCAGTTGCATATGGGGCTGCATAAAGGCTCCCCTGGGGAGTTCAGTTGTACCCAAAGCCTTCCTCTGGGGGCACTTCTGGATGGGCGAATTAGGCTTTTAACACGTTTTCTGGGACCCGACTTTTCAGTCGACTGCCAGGAGGGCCAGGGTTATATTAAGGGTTGCTGTGAAAGAGCGAACACGGAGGGTCCAGTTGCATGTGGGGCTGCATAAAGGCTCCCCTGGGGAGTTCACTTGTACCCAAAGCCTTCCTTTGGGGGCACTTCTGGATGGGTGAAAGGGGCTTGAAACGCTTTTTCTGTGGCCCGAGTTTTCAGTTTTCTGCCATGCTGGCTAGTGTTATATTTAGGGTTGCTGTAAAGAGCGAACACGGAGGGTCCAGTTGCATGTGGGGCTGCGTTAAGGCTCCCCTGTGGAGTTCACTTGTACCCAAAGCCTTCCTCTGGGTGCACTTTTTGATAGGCGAATTAGGCTTTTAACAGTTTTTCTGTGGCCCGAGTTTTCAGTTTTCTGCCATGCTGGCTAGTGTTATATTTAGGGTTGCTTGTAAACAGCGAACACGGGGGGTCCAGTTGCGTATGGGCCTGCATAAAGGCTCCCCTGGGGAGTTCACTTGTACCCAAAGCCTTCCTTTGGGGGCACTTTTGGATGGGCGAATGGGGCTTGTAGCACGATTTCTGCGGCCCGATTTTTCAGTCGTCTGCCATGCTGGCCAGGGTTATATTTAGGGTTGCTGTAAAGAGCGAATACGGAGGGTCCAGTTGCATGTGGGGCTGCGTAAAGGCTCCCCTGGGGAGTTCAGATGTACCCAAAGCCTTCTTCTGGGGGCACATTTGGATGGGCGAATGGGGCTCGTAACACATTTTCTGTGGCCCGAGGTTTCAGTCGACTGCCAGGCGTGCTAGGGCTATATTTAGGCTTGCGGTGAAAGAGTGAACCCGGAGGGTCCAGTTGCATGTGGGGCTGCATAAAGGCTCCCCTGGGGAGTTCAGTTGTACCCAAAGCCTTCCTTTGGGGGCACTTTTGGATGGTCAAATGGGGCTTGTAGCACGTTTTCTTGGGCCCGATTTTTCAGTCGTCTGCCATGCGGGCCAGGGATATATTTAGGGTTGCTGGGAAAGAGCGAACACGGAGGGTCCAGTTGCATGTGTGGCTGCATAAAGGCTCCCCTGGGGAGTTCACTTGTACCCAAAGCCTTCCTTTGGGGGCACTTCTGGATGGGCGAAAGGGGCTTGAAACGCATTTTCTGTGGCCCGAGTTTTCAGTCTTCTGCCATGATGGCTAGTGTTATATTTAGGGTTGCTGTAAAGAGCGAACACGGAGGGTCCAGTTGCATGTGGGGCTGCGTTAAGGCTCCCCTGGGGAGTTCACTTGTACCCAAAGCCTTCCTCTGGGTGCACTTTTGGATAGGCGAATTAGGCTTTTAACAGTTTTTCAGTGGCCCGAGTTTTCAGTTTTCTGCCATGCTGGCTAGTGTTATATTTAGGGTTGCTTCTAAACAGCGAACACGGGGGGTCCAGTTGCATGTGGGGCTGCATAAAGGCTCCCCTGGGGAGTTCAGTTGTACCCAAAGCCTTCCTTTGGGGGCACTTCTGGATGGGCGAAAGGGGCTTGTAGCACGATTTCTGCGGCCCGATTTTTCAGTCGTCTGCCATGCTGGCCAGGGTTATATTTAGGGTTGCTGTGAAAGAGCGAATACGGAGGGTCCAGTTGCATGTGGGGCTGCATAAAGGCTCCCCTGGGTAGTCCAGTTGTACCCAAAGCCTTCCTTTGGGGGTACTTTTGGATGGGCGAAAGGGGCTCGTAACACATTTTCTGTGGCCCGAGTTTTCAGTGTTCTGCCATGCTGGCTATGGTTATATTTAGGGTTGCTGTAAAGAGCGAACACGGAGGGTCCAGTTGCATGTGGGGCTGCGTAAAGGCTCCCCTGGGGAGTTCAGATGTACCCAAAGCCTTCCTCTGGGGGCACTTTTGGATGGGCGAATGGGGCTTGTAACACATTTTCTGTGGCCCGAGCTTTCAGTCGACTGCCAGGCGTGCTAGGGCTATATTTAGGCTTGCGGTGAAAGATTGAACCCGGAGGGTCCAGTTGCATGTGGGGCTGCATAAAGGCTCCCCTGGGGAGTTCAGTTGTACCCAAAGCCTTCCTTTGGGGGCACTTCTGGATGGGTGAATGGGGCTTGAAACGCATTTTCTGGAGCCCGAGTTTTCAGTCTTCTGCCATGCTGGCTAGGGGTATATTTAGGGTTGCTCGTAAACAGTGAAGAAGGAGGGTCCAGTTGCACGTGGGGCTGCGTAAAGGCTCCCCTGGGGAGTTCAGATGTACCCAAAGCCTTCTTTTGGGGGCACTTTTGGATGGTCGAATGGGGCTTGTAGCACGATTTCTGCGGCCCGATTTTTCAGTCCTCAGCCATGCTGGCCAGGGATATATTTAGGGTTGCAGTGAAAGAGCGAATACGGAGGGTCCAGTTGCATGTGGGGCTGCATAAAGGCTCCCCTGGGTAGTCCAGCTCTACCCAAAGCCTTCCTTTGGGGGCACTTTTGGATGGTCAAATGGGGCTTGTAGCACGTTTTCTGGGGCCCGATTTTTCAGTCGTCTGCCATGCGGGCCAGGGTTATATTTAGGGTTGCTGGGAAAGAGCGAACACGGAGGGTCCAGTTGCATGTGGGGCTGCATAAAGGCTCCCCTGGGGAGTTCACTTGTACCCAAAGCCTTCCTTTGGGGGCACTTCTGGATGGGCGAAAGGGGCTTGAAACGCATTTTCTGTGGCCCGAGTTTTCAGTCTTCTGCCATGCTGGCTAGGGTTATATTTAGGGTTGCTGTAAAGAGCGAACACGGAGGGTCCAGTTGCATGTAGGGCTGTGTAAAGGCTCCCCTGGGGAGTTCAGATGTACCCAAAGCCTTCCTTTGGGGGCACTTTTGGATGGGCGAATGGGGCTCGTAACACATTTTCTGTGGCCCGAGCTATCAGTCGACTGCCAGGCGTGCTAGGGCTATATTTAGGCTTGCGGTGAAAGAGTGAGCCCGGAGGTTCCAGTTGCATGTGGGGCTGCATAAAGGCTCCCCTGGGGAGTTCACTTGTACCCAAAGCCTTCCTTTGGCGGCACTTCTGGATGGGTGAATGGGGCTTGAAACGCATTTTCTGGAGCCCGAGTTTTCAGTCTTCTGATATGGTGGCTAGGGGTATATTTAGGGTTGCTCGTAAACAGTGAACAAGGAGGGTCCAGTTGCATGTGGGGCTGCGTAAAGGCTCCCCTGGGGAGTTCACTTGTACCCAAAGTCTTCCTCTGGGGGCACTTTTGGATGGGCGAATTAGGCTTTTAACGCATTTTCTGGGGCCCGAGTTTTCACTCGACTGCCAGGCGGGCCAGGGCTATATTTAGGGTTGATGTGAAAGAGTGAACCCGGAGGGTCCAGTTGCATGTGGGGCTGCATAAAGGCTCCCCTGGGGAGTTCACTTGTACCCAAAGCCTTCCTTTGGGGGCACTTCTGGATGGGTGAATGGGGCTTGAAAGGCTTTTTCTGTGGCACGATTTTTCAGTCGTCTGCCAGGCGGGTCAGGGATATATTTAGGGTTACTGTGAAAGAACGAAGACTGAGGGTCCAGTTGCATGTTGGGCAGCGTTAAGGCTCCCCTGGGGAGTCCAGTTGTACCCAAAGCCTTCCTTTGGGGGCACTTTTGGATGGTCCAAGGGGAATCGCAATGCGTTTTCTGAGGCCCGCTTTTTCAGTCTTCTCCCATTGCGACGAGGGCTATATTTAGGCTTGCTTTGAAAGAGTGAACCCGGAGGGTCCAGTTGCATGTGGGGCTGCATAAAGGCTCCCCTGGGGAGTTCACTTGTACCCAAAGCCTTCCTTTGGGGGCACTTCTGGATGGGCGAAAGGGGCTTGAAACGCATTTTCTGGTGACCGAGTTTTCAGTTTTCTGCCATGCTGGCTAGTGTTATATTTAGGGTTGCTTGTAAACAGCGAACACGGAGGGTCCAGTTGCATGTGGGGCTGCGTAAAGGCTCCCCTGGGGAGTTCAGATGTACCCAAAGCCTTCCTTTGGGGGCACTTTTGGATGGGCGAATGGGGCTCGTAACACATTTTCTGTGGCCCGAGCTTTCAGTCGACTGCCAGGCGTGCTAGGGCTATATTTAGGCTTGTGGTGAAAGAGTGAACCCGAAGGGTCCAGTTGCATGTGGGGCTGCATAAAGGCTCCCCTGGGGAGTTCAGTTGTACCCAAAGCCTTCCTTTGGGGGCACTTCTGGATGGGTGAATGGGGCTGGAAACGCATTTTCTGGAGCCCGAGTTTTCAGTCTTCTGCCATGGTGGCTAGGGGTATATTTAGGGTTGCTCGTAAACAGTGAACAAGGAGGGTCCAGTTGCATATGGGGCTGCATAAAGGCTCCCCTGGGGAGTTCAGTTGTACCCAAAGCCTTCCTCTGGGGGCACTTTTGGATGGGCGAATTAGGCTTTTAACAGTTTTTCTGGGGCCCGAGTTTTCAGTCGACTGCCAGGCGGGCCAGGGCTATATTTAGGGTTGCTGTGAAAGAGCGAATACGGAGGGTCCAGTTGCATGAGGGGCTGCGTAAAGGCTCCCCTGGGGAGTCCAGTTGTACCCAAAGCCTTCCTTTGGGGGCACTTTAGGATGGTCCAAGGGGAATCGCAATGCGTTTTCTGAGGCCCGCTTTTTCAGTCTTCTCCCATTGCGCCGAGGGCTATATTTAGGCTTGCGGTGAAAGAGTGAACCCGGAGGGTCCAGTTGCATGTGGGGCTGCGTTAAGGCTCCCCTGGGGAGTTCACTTGTACCCAAAGCCTTCCTTTGGGGGCACTTCTGGATGGGTGAAAGGGGCTTGAAACGCATTTTCTGGAGCCCGAGTTTTCAGTCTTCTGCCATGGTGGCTAGGGGTATATTTAGGGTTGCTCGTAAACAGTGAACAAGGAGGGTCCAGTTGCATGTTGGGCTGCATAAAGGCTCCCCTGGGGAGTTCAGTTGTACCCAAAGCCTTCCTCTGGGGGCACTTCTGGATGGGTGAATGGGGCTTGAAACGCATTTTCTGGAGCACGAGTTTTCAGTTTTCTGCCATGCTGGCTAGTGTTATATTTAGGGTTGCTTGTAAACAGCGAACACGGGGGGTCCAGTTGCGTATGGGCCTGCATAAAGGCTCCCCTGGGGAGTTCAGATGTACCCAAAGCCTTCCTTTGGGGGCACTTTTGGATGGGCGAATGTGGCTTGTAGCACGTTTTCTGTGGCCCGATTTTTCAGTCGTCTGACATGCGGGCCAGGGTTATATTAAGGGTTGCTGTGAAAGAGCGAATACGGAGGGTCCAGTTGCATGTGGGGCTGCATAAAGGCTCCCCTGGGGAGTTCAGCTGTACCCAAAGCCTTCCTTTGGGGGCACTTCTGGATGGGTGAATGGGGCTTGAAACGCATTTTCTGGAGCCCTATTTTTCAGTCGACTGCCAGGCGGGCCAGGGCTATATTTAGGGTTGCTGTGAAAGAGTGAATACGGAGGGTCCAGTTGCATGTGGGGCTGCGTAAAGGCTCCCCTGCGGAGTTCACTTGTACCCAAAGCCTTCCTCTGGGGGCACTTTTGGATGGGCGAATTAGGCTTTTAACGCATTTTCTGTGGCCGGAATTTTCAGTCGACTGCCAGGCGGGCCAGGCCTATATTTAGGGTTGCTGTGAAAGAGTGAATACGGAGGGTCCAGTTGCATGTGGGGCTGCGTAAAGGCTCCCCTGCGGAGTTCAGTTGTACCCAAAGCCTTCCTCTGGGGGCACTTTTGGATGGGCGAATTAGGCTTTTAACGCATTTTCTGTGGCCGGAATTTTCAGTCGACTGGCAGGCGTGCTAGGTCTATATTTAGGTTTGCGGTGAAAGAGTGAACCCGAAGGGTCCAGTTGCATGTGGGGCTGCATAAAGGCTCCCCTGGGGAGTTCAGTTGTACCCAAAGCCTTCCTTTGGGGACACTTCTGGATGGGTGAATGGGGCTTGAAACGCATTTTCTGGAGCCTGAGTTTTCAGTCTTCTGCCATGGTGGCTAGGGGTATATTTAGGGTTGCTCGTAAACAGTGAACAAGGAGTGTCCAGTTGCATATGGGGCTGCATAAAGGCTCCCCTGGGGAGTTCAGTTGTACCCAAAGCCTTCCTCTGGGGGCACTTCTGGATGGGCGAATTAGGCTTTTAACACGTTTTCTGGGACCCGACTTTTCAGTCGACTGCCAGGAGGGCCAGGGTTATATTAAGGGTTGCTGTGAAAGAGCGAACACGGAGGGTCCAGTTGCATGTGGGGCTGCATAAAGGCTCCCCTGGGGAGTTCACTTGTACCCAAAGCCTTCCTTTGGGGGCACTTCTGGATGGGTGAAAGGGGCTTGAAACGCTTTTTCTGTGGCCCGAGTTTTCAGTTTTCTGCCATGCTGGCTAGTGTTATATTTAGGGTTGCTGTAAAGAGCGAACACGGAGGGTCCAGTTGCATGTGGGGCTGCGTTAAGGCTCCCCTGTGGAGTTCACTTGTACCCAAAGCCTTCCTCTGGGTGCACTTTTTGATAGGCGAATTAGGCTTTTAACAGTTTTTCTGTGGCCCGAGTTTTCAGTTTTCTGCCATGCTGGCTAGTGTTATATTTAGGGTTGCTTGTAAACAGCGAACACGGGGGGTCCAGTTGCGTATGGGCCTGCATAAAGGCTCCCCTGGGGAGTTCACTTGTACCCAAAGCCTTCCTTTGGGGGCACTTTTGGATGGGCGAATGGGGCTTGTAGCACGATTTCTGCGGCCCGATTTTTCAGTCGTCTGCCATGCTGGCCAGGGTTATATTTAGGGTTGCTGTAAAGAGCGAATACGGAGGGTTCAGTTGCATGTGGGGCTGCGTAAAGGCTCCCCTGGGGAGTTCAGATGTACCCAAGCCTTCTTCTGGGGGCACTTTTGGATGGGCGAATGGGGCTCGTAACACATTTTCTGTGGCCCGAGGTTTCAGTCGACTGCCAGGCGTGCTAGGGCTATATTTAGGCTTGCGGTGAAAGAGTGAACCCGGAGGGTCCAGTTGCATGTGGGGCTGCATAAAGGCTCCCCTGGGGAGTTCAGTTGTACCCAAAGCCTTCCTTTGGGGGCACTTTTGGATGGTCAAATGGGGCTTGTAGCACGTTTTCTGGGGCCCGATTTTTCAGTCGTCTGCCATGCGGGCCAGGGATATATTTAGGGTTGCTGGGAAAGAGCGAACACGGAGGGTCCAGTCGCATGTGTGGCTGCATAAAGGCTCCCCTGGGGAGTTCACTTGTACCCAAAGCCTTCCTTTGGGGGCACTTCTGGATGGGCGAAAGGGGCTTGAAACGCATTTTCTGTGGCCCGAGTTTTCAGTCTTCTGCCATGCTGGCTAGTGTTATATTTAGGGTTGCTGTAAAGAGCGAACACGGAGGGTCCAGTTGCATGTGGGGCTGCGTTAAGGCTCCCCTGGGGAGTTCACTTGTACCCAAAGCCTTCCTTTGGGGGCACTTCTGGATGGGCGAAAGGGGCTTGAAACGCATTTTCTGTGGCCCGAGTTTTCAGTCTTCTGCCATGCTGGCTAGGGTTATATTTAGGGTTGCTGTAAAGAGCGAACACGGAGGGTCCAGTTGCATGTAGGGCT